>NC_056431.1:56737925-57037925 GCF_018296145.1 Oncorhynchus tshawytscha
TAAACAATGAGATAACAAATAACAAGGTCCAACACAATATTAAACACAGTGGATAAACCATAAAAGGACAAATGAGTGAAATATCACAATAAAATAACTAAAAGGGTTTACAGTGTGTGACTGATATGTTGTTATAAGAGAGGTGGATGGGGTGGCCTGGGTGTTGGCCTTACCGGTCTGACGATCAGAGTGCCATCTTTACAGGGTGTGGTTTTAGCGTCACTCTCGCCCTCCTCGTGAACGATCATAGTCTTCACTGACTCCGTCTCACCGTTGCTCAGCCTCGAAGAGCTGGAGGTGGCATAAACAGAGAATCAGGAAGAGATTGTTCTAATCACATTCATTTTCCTTCACACGCTCAAATGTCATTGCAATATGATGTCATTGTGAGTAGGGATAGGGTTGGGGTTCAGGTACAGGTCCTCCAATACGTACACAGCCCGAGAGTCCTCTGGTCCTGAGGTAGACTCCTCCCCCCCCTCCTGGTCCACCTCTTCATCATCATCCTCATCTGTGGTGCCCGACTCTTCACTGGATGAGGAGTAGTCCGTCACCTTGTGGGGGCGTGGAACATCCTCCACTGCACGCAGCTCTTTGGCCAGTGCCGTCAGGTCCTAGAGAGGAGGGTGGGGGTCAGAGGTTAGAGGTCAAATTCGGTTTCCTTCCTCTTCTCTCTCTCTTTCTGTCTCTCTCTCTCTCTTTTAGCTCTCGTTTTCCGGGTTGTGGATTTGTTGCCGGGTCATTCGCAGGGTTAAATGCAGGAGACAGGATGCAGGAAGCTGCTTGGGGAGGAAGTGAAGTCACAGGTGCTCCAGCCAATGAGGAGTGGGCCGGTGAGTAGCAAAGCCAACAGGAGATGAGAAAAGAGATTTTTGTATTTAACTAGGCAAGTCAGTTAAGAACAAATCCTTATTTTCAATGATGGCCTAGGAACAGTGGGTTAACTGCCTTGTTCATGGGCAAAACAACAGATTTTTACCTTGTCAGCTTGGTGTACCCGCTAGGGTACCTGCCGCCACATGAGTAATAACACACTGCTGCCATAATTCCAATCTGTCCACAAGGCTGGAAGAGGTTAGTGAGTCATCAGATGACAAGACCAGACCCGAGCATACAAGGAAGGAAGGGGCTGCAAGCATGAGAGAGATTGAATGATCCAATAGAAAGAAATATAAGAAGTATGGGGGAGGAGACGTTAAAAGGCGCATGAGTAAAATAGCACCAATCAGGAGAGAGGCAAGTCATTAGTACAGAACCCTTCAGCCAATGAGATTGTCAGTACAAACACGCACTATTTCACTCTAGCTTACCATTTCCCCCTACAGAATTCACATGAGTACCAGTAATCCACAGCGCAAAGGGCGAAAGACACAAAGAACTATGTCAGATCATTGTAAAACCATCATTCCCACTCAAAACTGTTATTTCCACCGCTTTTTGAACTGTCACAACACTTGGTCTCGTTCAACACCAGTTAGTACACTAGCTAGTACACTAGTCAGCTAGTCCAATAGTTTTACGGGGGTAAGATCTCACCACCGGTTGGTTAGGTCTGACCAATTCCTTCCTCTCCTCTGGGGTTTTCCCAGCATGCTCTGGGCGCTGAAGGGGAGAACCCTCAGACTTTGATGACGCTGAGAGGGGGACAGCGGGGATACCGGTCAGTAAACTAAAGAGCTATGTGCAGAATTTTTTGTGGTGTATTCAATGGCTAATGTACTCTAATGAATCATATACTGTAATCTAATGCTGCATTGTGGTGCTAAATGTATTATCATTTGATTACCAATAATTGGGTACTTTGTATACAATAGTTATGTGTGTGTGTCTTGAGAGTGTGTATGTGAGGAACTCCTCATGAGACTATGCATGTGTGTGCGCGTGTGTGTATCAGGGGAACATAAGACTCACAGCGGGCTCTGAATCTCTCCCCTGAGCCGCTGTGAGAGCTGGAGTTACTGGAGCCAGAGGAACTGCCAGTACTACCACTACTACCACTGCCTGGCCTGGGGACCAGCTTCTCCACCCGCTCCCACAGCAGACGCGGCTCCGCTGCAGCACTGTGGAGAGAGGTTATAGACACACATACTTTACATATAGGCAAAATATATACAATATCAGTCAAAACTTTGGACACACCTACTCATTCAAGGGTTTTAAGTTATTTGTACTATATTCTACATTGTAGTATAATGGTAAAGATGTCAAAACAATGAAATGGCACATTTGGAATCATGTAGTAACCAAAAAAAGTGTTAAACAAATCAAAATAGCTCTTATATTTTATATTCTTGAAAGTAGCCACCCTTTGCCTTGATGACAGCTTTCACACTCTTGGCATTCTCTCAACCAGCTTCATCTGGAATGCTTTTCCAACAGTTTTGAAGGAGATCCCACCAATACTGAGCACTTGTTGGCTGCTTTTCCGTCACTCTGCGGTCCAACTCATTGTTGAAAAACAAATGATAGTCCGGCTAAGCACAAACCAGATGGGATGGCGTATCGCTTCAGAATGCCTTGAATTCAAATAAATCACCAACAATGTCATCAGCAAAGCACCCCCACACCATCACACCTCCTCCTCCATGCAGCACAGTGGGAACCACACATGCGGAGATCATCCGTTCACCTACTCTGCGTATCAATAAGACACGGCGGTTGGAACCAAAAATCTCTCATTTGGACTCATCAAACCAAAGGACAGGTTTCCACCAGTCTGATGTCCGTTGCTCGTGTTTCTTGACCAAGCGTCTTCTTATTATTGGTGTCCTTTAGTAGTGGTTTCTTTGCAGCAATTCGACCATGAAGACCTGATTCTCACAGTCTCCTCTGAACAGATGATGTTGAGATGTGTCTGTTACTTGAACTCTCTGAAGTATTTATTTTGGCTGCAATCTGAGGTGCAGTTAACTCTAATGAACTTATCCTCTGCAGTAGAGGTAACTCTGGGTCTTCCTTTACTGTGGTGGTCCTCTTGAGAGCCAGTTTCGTCATAGAGCTTGATGGGTTTTGCGACTGCACTTGAAGAAACTTTCAAAGTTTTTGAAATTTTCCGTAATTACTGACGTTCATGTCTTAAAGTAATGATGGACTGTCGTTTCTCTTTGCTTATTTGAACTGTTCTACAATGTTGAAAATGGTAAAAATAAAGAAAAAACCTGTAGGTGTCCAAAACCTTTGCCTGGTACGGTACATTTTAATAGGCAGACATATAGACGCATACATTTTCATAGACATGCACACAAAGTCTCACAGGAGATGAAGCTCAGCATTATAGAGAATTGCTAAGAGAGAAAAGGTGTGCACACACACACAAATAGGAGACAAGGATATGTATCACAGGGCAGAGCAGTGAGTAATGTTACATAAAAGCCTCCCACACAGTATCCACACACAGAGTAGACCAGGACTCCACAGAGAACAGACAGACACACAGTATCCACACACAGAGAAGACCAGGACTCCACAGAGAACAGACAGACACACAGTATCCACACACAGAGAAGACCAGGACTCCACAGAGAACAGACAGACACACAGTATCCACACACAGAGAAGACCAGGACTCCACAGAGAACAGACAGACACACAGTGAAGAGGTTTTACATTACAGTACTGAACACTCGAAAAGAAGAGGAGAGGGGGATGGTGAAACAGCACAATAGAGGGGGAGACAGACACAGAGAGACGGACGGAGAAAGACAGAGAAAGGGCAGATAGAAAAAGAAAGAGGGACATGAAAAGGTACCTGCTGGCTTTCCTCTGGCTCACCGGGTTGCTAGGTGTGGCATTGCCATGGAAAGGGGAGTCCCTGCATGACAGTACTGGAGACCTGGACGTTGTCCTCACAGGAACCTTCCATACAGACAGATGCCATTTCTCACACAAACTCTACAGACACACACACTCGGAGCGCGTGTATGCACGAGAGAGCGTGACATAGGGGTGCCAGGAGCACAAATGCTAGACACACTTTTAAGACATCCTTACAAGGTCCCGACAACGTTTCTACAATGTCCAAATGATGTTCCCCCCATACCCACACTGTGTAAAGTCACCCCACTGAAAGAGTTAGGTCCGATACACAGCAAAAGACCGCATTATATCCACACTCTTCCCCTTATCAACCCCTGACTTAACACAAACACAGTTGTCAGGTTATATTATTGATTTGTTAGCATTCCTCTGTAGTAGTTTCCAGGGGACAGGAGGGGAAATAGCCTAAGAACAGGGCGCAGCATCCAAAGCAGAGCAGAACAAACAGCCTCTCCATTCAGAAGGAATACTAACACTGACATTGATTTGAGACACTAACAGAGGCTCGTTTGGGAAGTGGAGGGGGCAGAACAGGAAATGACATACTCATACCTCACCAGGGAAGAGGAAGTGATGTTTGATAGGTAGGCCCTATGTGAAGAGAGGACAATAATTCCACCTCTAATTTGTGCAGATGGGGGGAGGCAAAAAAGGGGCCAACGTCTAGATTTCAACATGATGAATATTTTCCTAGAACAGACGGAATCCTACCCCTCATTTGTGATAGCCTTCAGCGTCCCATTCATTTGGGAGCATTTCTAAAATGCTGAGATGTAAAAGCACTCAGCATTCAAGTGATTGCTGCTGCAGCTTTCTTTCTCTGCTATTTTTAAAACAGTCTCCTTCTGAGGTCTGGGAGGCTGAACGAGGGAGGGTTCTGAGAGGAGAGACAATAGAGGGGGAATAGAGAACAGAAAATGGACCTCTAATCCTTTCATAACGTTCTGCTCTCTCTGAATCCTCTCAGCAGGCCAGGGTGAGGAGGTGGTAGAGCCCTGCACAGGCTTGAATTTTAAGTCAGAGCCCGAGGCATGTCCGCGACGTTAAGGTCCGATTGATTCTGACAAATTGAAGGCCCTGTTCAAAACCCAAAATCAGAAATAACTTCCTCCATTAGTAAATCCATTAGCTGCTCCTCTCTGTCCGTCACTCGCTCATGCACTCTGTTCGCTCTGCATGTGCTTTTCTCATGGCGGCTCTGGGTCTGAGAGTATCCATAGCAACGGTTCCACTTGGGCTGCTCTGCTCAATGACGAGACAGAGAGCAGTTAGCTGTGAGCTACTTTCATCACTCAAAACTCAAGCAACAATTATTTTCAGTGAAATAATCTCTCCTGTTTTATATTTTACTAGGTTGAAGCACTTCTGATGCCATGTTATGATCTTAGTCAGATATGACTGTACAGCGCAGCAGAGCAAATGGCTCAGCTTCAAAATGTTAGCGATCAATTTAGTGATACCCGAGCCCTGCCCGGTACCCTAGTTACTGATGAAAAAATAAGCCTTACCCTGCCCTAACCCGATGTATAATGTTGGGGCCCGTCGGGCTTGGGTCGGGCAGCAGAGCTCAAGGAGGAGGTCGCCCCATCTTAGCTATTACTGAGACAACGTCACTCTGCTCATTCACTCCAGTATTGTCCTCTCCAGCATGGCCATCTAGTGACTACCAGTCTACCTGTCTACAGTTCAGACTTCCTATTAAAGTCGTCAAATGACTAACAGTCTACTCTCCTTTGCCAGGGGATAGGCCTGTTCTTACCCTGGGAGGGGAGTCGTCTGTGGGGGCCTTTTCGAGGGGAGTGGCCCTAGGCTGCGGGTGGGGCTGCAGGTCAGTGTGTGCGGGCGATGATGATGATGATGATGGTGCAGGTTGATGGTGCTGCTCCTGAGAGCGTAGGTTGAGGTGTGCAAAACCAGGGACGATGGGCTCACTGAAGGAATGAGAGCGTGAGACAACAGGGGGAGTGGCGATGCTGCTCTTTAGAGCGGCCAGGTGGGACCATTGGACCTTCCAGAGACAGATAGACAGACGGGGTTCATCAGAGGGGAAGGACACATTGGGAGGAATGGGGGAGGAGGAGGGAGACACAACAAGAGAACAAGACCACAAACACAGGCAGCAGACAGTGATTGGATACGGAAGCTTCAGGAAGCATAAAAATGGGTGGAGCAGTCATGCAACCAATATGAAGTCTTAGGAAGACAGATTTGATTGGTTCACATCACAGACAGCCAATGACAGCTCTACCTGTTTTGGTGCTCATGATGCTTCAGTCTCATCACCAGTTGTGAGAATGAGCATGATCACATAAACAAGGCATACACAGATGAGCTAGCATCATGCATGGACAGACACAATCACACATACTCACATATGGCATGCACATATTCAAGGATACTTTTTTTGTGAAAAGTAACTGAGAAGAGTATCATCCAATAGGAACATATCAATACTAGGTTTATAGCTGAAATTATTCAATGTCCTATTACTTTCAAATATGTACTGAGAAGCCCTCAGACATGAAGCCCCATAGAAAGAGACATATCCCTCAACAAATGAGTCTTTTGTAACGAGCCCATATCATCACGCTTCATATCTGTCTCTAATGACGTGTCACTAACGAGTGCAGTGACTAATGCATTTAAATGGCTCTGCTAAAAAATGTAGCAATCAATTACATCATCATCATTGCCACCAAATTCAACAATGTTTAATCTAATCACCATGACATTATCCAAAAAAAGAATGTTGCCCTGAATGGTGAACTGTAACAATGACTGTATTCATGCTGGGCTGGTTGAGTCTTTCTCCCTGAGCAGTTGAGATGAGAAATATACTGAGTCACTATGAAAACAGAAAGATGAATTCTGGATGTGTTTGTGTTGTTTAGCACACAGTCCCAATGTAACAGCTATACTTTTATAAAGAATTGACCATCTCAATCAACAACCTGGCAATGCATACACTCGCATACACACACACACTCACATAATACAGAAGGAAGTCAGAGGTAGAGTGAGTGGGTGAAGCTGGTATTGAACAGTGAGTGGCCAGATCAGAAGCAAGCAGCCTGGACTTCATACTAACACAGGGGTGGAGGATAGGCTGCCACCCAGGGAAGCATCAAAGACATTGGAGGAACCCATTAAGGGACCAGAAAGTTAAACTATGTCATCATTAAGGGACAGAGAACAACGCCCACATTTCTCCGCACAGTGAAAGAATTCAGCTAGAGCGGAGGCTAGAACAAAGGGAGGGGGAGAACAGAAAGATAGTGAACACAAAAACAGTCATCTACTCTGTAGCTAGTTAGACACCACTACTGATACACAACCCGGAGAGAGAGTGAGAGAGAGGGAGAGAGACCGTCCTGTTAGACCTACTTGGAAAGAAGAAGGGATTGGAAAAATAATTAAGGAAAAGGACAGTGTAGCGAAAGGAGGAATAAGCTACTGCCGGTAGGCCATCTTGGTTGCCGTGGTTACCTGGGCTTCCATCGGTCTGTGCATGGCGGGCGGGGCGGCCACGGGGGCGTTTCCATTAGCGACTGTCTCTGCGGCGCGGGGAGGAACTGGGGGCTGGACCTTAACCTGGGCAGCCTGAGGAGATCCTTGGATGTTCTTACGGTACCTCTCATCGGCCTGGAGGGACATACAGCAAGGACAGAGAGAGGGACAGAGTAATTTACCGTCACCAGGCCAAAGAGGATTGAGCCACAGCAGCAGTGGGAGGGGTCAGTAGTAAGATCAGTTAGGATCACCATGAAGACAGGCACACTAGCAGGGACTAGAAAGCATTACCACAACATGACAACCAGAGAGAGATATTATGACATGAAGAATAACTGGGGAGGCTTGTTCATCATGTATTAGCGCATCAAAGGAGGCCTACTGGCAGAACACAGTTAACAAACAAGACCTGTTTAGTATTGCACCTGAGGATAGGAGGGACAGGTTAGTTTCAACCATTCAGCTGACAAAAGCCAGACTCCAGAAGAGCAAGGCCTAATGAGCTGCCTCTATATCAGACTGGGTCATTAGCTCTAGGATAGCGACAACAGCAGCATTTATTAAAACTGCTGAGGTGACCCCCCCCAAGTATCATTTTTGTCTTAAATCGGTTGTTGTCTAGTACCGTCTTTTTGCTATCTAGGGCCATCTACTTTAAGTGCTGCCTGTCTTCACAGTAGCCTACTTGGTGTGGGAACTGCTGACTGATATTAACTTGTTTGTTGACACATTAACCAGGATTAATCTTAAGGTATAGGGGGCAGAATTTTCACTTTTGGATGAATAGCGTGCCCAATTACAACTTCCTGCTACTCATGCCAAGAATATAAGATATGCATAGTATTAGTAGATTTGGATAGAAAACACTCTGAAGTTTCTAGAACTGTTTGAATCATGTCTGTGAGTATAACAGAACTTACGTAGCAGGCAAAACCCCAAGGACTAACCGTTCAGATTTTTATTTATTTTTAGATCTCTGTCTGTTCAGTGGGTTCTCATTGGGAAACAATATTTCTTAGGAACTTGTTTTTAGTTCCTACCGCTTCCACTGGATGTCACCAGTCTTTGGAATTTTGTTGAGGTTATTCAATGAAGAAGTACAGCCATCTAGGAACTGCGTAACACTGTTGAGAGTTGCGCAAGACTTGAAAAGTAGCTTGGTTTGTTGTCTTCCTGTATTGAACACAGATAGACCCGTCTTCAATTTGATCGATTATTAACGTTTAAAAATACCTAAAGTTGTATTACAAAAGTAGTTTGAAATGTTTTGGCAAAGTTTACAGGCAACTTTTGAAATATTTTGTAGTGACGTTGCGCAATTTGGAAGCTGTTTTTTTCTGGATCAAACGCTCCAAATAAATGGACATTTTGGATATATATGGACGGAATTAATCGAACAAAACAACCAATTGTGATGTTTATGGGACCTATTGGAGTGCCAACAAAAGAAACTCGTCAAAGGTAAGGCATGTTTTATATTTTATTTTGTGTAGCGCCTGCAGGGTTGAAATATGCTACCCTCTTTGTTTACTGTTGTGCTATCATCAGATAATAGCTTCTTATGCTTTCGCCGAAAAGCCTTTTTAAAATCTGACATGTTGGCTGGATTCACAATGAGTGTAGCTTTAATTTAGTATCTTACATGTGTGATTTAATGAAAGTTAGATTTTTATATCATTTTATTTGAATTTGCCGCGCTGCATTTTCCCTGGCTTTTGGCAGAGTGGGACGCAAGCGTCCCCTATACCATAAGAGTAGCAGGGCAATTTGTGACTGTTGCCGTTGTAATCAGTGGCTGTATTGGAGGGGGAGTGGTTTCTCCTCTCCTAGGCAATTAGCCATTTTTAAACTTGTTACATTTCACTTTATTTAACCAGGTAGGCTAGTTGACAACAAGCTCTCATTTGCAACTGCGATCTGGCCAAGATAAAGCATAGCAGTTCGACACATACAACAACACAGAGTTACACATGGAATAAACTAAATATACAGTTAATAAAACAGTCGAAAAAAAGAAAACAAAAAGTCTATATACAGTGAGTGCAAATGAGGAAAGATATGTGAGTTAAGGCAATAAATAGGCCATGGTGGCAAAGTATTTACAATATAGCAATTAAACACCGGAATGGTAGATGTGCAGAAGATGAATGTGCAAGTAGAGATACTGGGGTGCAAAGGAGCAAGATAAATAAATAAATACAGTATGGGAATGAGGTAGTTTGATGGGCTGTTCAGAGATGGGCTATGTACAGGTGCAGTGATCTGTGAGCTGCTCTCACAGCTGGTGCTTAAAGCTAGTGAGGAAGATATGAGTCTCCAGCTTCAGTGATTTTTGCAGTTCGTTCCAGTCATTGGCAGCAGAGAACTGGAAGGAAAGGTGGCCAAAGGAGGAATTGGCTTTGGGGGTGACCAGTGAGAGATACCTGCTGGAGCACGTGCAACGAGTGGGTGCTGCTATGGTGACCAGTGAGCTGAGATAAGGCGGGCTTTACCTGGAGCCAGTGGGTTTGGCGACGAGTATGAAGCGAGGGCCAGCCAACGAGAGCGTATAGGTCGCAGTGGTGGGTAGTATATGGGGCTTTGGTGACAAAACGGATGGCACTGTGATAGACTGCATCCAATTTGGTACCGGCAATAGGTACCGGGAGGTGTGCTCTTTACCTCTACAAGGAAATTAGCAAGTGTTAGTACTTCAGGCTCCCGTGAGCTATCGGGAGCTATCAGCGGCAGCTCGTTGCAAAATTAAGAGCGCAGACGAAAAAATAAGGATGGTCCTGCCGAGTTGTTCTGCATAGTCTTTTGTAGCTTTGACAACTATGTACTTGTTTTCTATTCCCGTTTGCTCCTCTCCATGTAGGCTTTACAGATGCTCCCCACCCCTTGGCTGTAACCCTTCTATTTTAGTGTACCATGGGCACAAAACCACAAAATTCCTGGACTCTGGCAGCGTTTGGAACTATGCTGCCATTTAGTCCCTTGACTTTCTGGCCCTGACGGAGAAATGGATCACCCCAGAGAACACTGTTACTCCAGCTACTCTCTCTTCATCTGACTATGTTTTCTCTGATAGTCCAAGAGCATCTGGTCATCGTGGAGGTGGCACAGGGCTATTAATTTCTCCTAAGTGGGGATTCTCTTTTCTGCCTCACTCACCCTCATTTAAATTCCATGCTGTCACTGTCACTTCAAGCTTAACATTGTTGTCATCTATCGCTGCCTTTGATTAATTTCTTTCCAACTTCCTTTCCCCTCCTTGCCCCTTTTGAATGGACCCTTTCCCAGTCCCCTCCCACGACTAGAGGCTGTTCGCCTACTAATCTCACTGCAACCAACCTCCAGGTCTCTCTGATCACTACTTTGTTTCTCCCTCTACTCCAACCCTAGCCACAGCCCCTACCCAGGTGGTCATGTGCTATCAAAATCTTTGCTCTCTCTCACTACTCTCTCCTCTTCTGTCCTCTCTTCCTTTAGCTAAATCCTTCTCTCCTCCTGTCCCCTGATTCTGCCTCTTCAACCCTCCTCTCCTCCCTTTACGAATCCTATGACTAACGCTGTCCCCTTTTCTCCCAGCTGGCTCGGCCCTTCCCTCCTGCTCCGTGGCTGAGTGACTCATTGCGAGCTTACAGAACAGGGCTGTGGGCAACTGAGCTTAAATGGAGGGAAACAAAACTTCCGGAGGACCTATCATCCTTTCACTCCCTCTGTACCTTCTCTTCCTCTGTATCCGCTGCTAAAGCCACTTTCTATAACTCTAAATGTAAAGCTTCTGCTTCTAACTCTAGGAAACTATTTGACACGTTTTAATTCCTCAATTCTCCACACCCTCCATCTCTGCCAATGACTTTGTCAACCTCTTTGAAAATAAGGTTGATGACATCCGCTCCTCATTCACTCAGCCTATTGTGTCCAATGGTCCAACTCACACAGAAGTACCCTTCGCCTTGACCTCTTTCTCCCATCTCTCTTCAGATGAAATCCTGCAACTAGTTAGGTCCGGCAGTCCGACAAGCTTCCCTCTCAACCCCATCCCATCCTCCCTTCTCCAGACCATCTCTAGAGACCTTCTCCCATTCCTCAAATTCATCCTTGACCACTGGCTGCATCCCCTCTGACTTCAAAATGGCCAGAGTCACTCCCCTCAAGAAACCAACACTCGTCCTCTCTGACGTCAAACTACAGACTGGTATCCCTTTATTTTCAACACACTTGAGCGTGCGGTCTCTGGCCAAATATCTCACTAGCTCTCTCAGAATGATTTTCTTGACCCTAACCAGTCAGGCTTCAAGACAGCTGACTCAATAGAAACGTCTCTTCTCCGTGTCACGGAGGCTCTCTGCACTGCCAAAGCTGACTTTGTCTCCTCTGTTCTCATCCTCCTAGATTTATCCGCTGCCTTCAAAACGGTGAACCATCAGATCCTCCTCTCCACCCTCTCAGGGCTGAAAGGTCTCAGGCTCTGCATACTCTTGGATTGCATCCTACCTGGCAGGCCGCTCCTACCAAGTGACGTCGAGAGGATCTGTGTCTGCGCCACGTAGTCTCACAACTGGTGTCCCCCAAGGCTCGGTTCTAGGTCCTCTCCACTTTTCTCTATACACTAAGTCACTTGGCTCCGTCTTATCCTCACATGGTCGCTCTTATCATTGCTATACAGATGACACTCAACTTCTTTTCTCCTTCCCCCTTCTGACACCCAGGTGGCGGCACGCATATCTGCGTGTCTGGCAGATATCTCAGCTTGGATGTCGGCCCACCACCTCAAGCGCAACAAGATGAAGCTGCTCTTCCACCCGGGGAAAGCTTCCACACTCCAAGTCCTCTCCATCACAGTTGACAATTCCACGGTGTCCCCCTCCCAGAGTGCAAAGAACCTTGGCGTGACCCTGGACAACACCCTGTCGTTCTCTGCAAACATCAATGCAGTGACTCGCTCCTGCTGGTTCATGTTCGTGAACATCCGTAGAGTACGACCCTACCTCACACATGAAGCGGAGCAGGTCCTTAACCAGGCACTCCTCATCTCCCGTCTGGACTACTGCAACTCGCTGTCGGCTGGGCTCCCCACTTGTGCCATCAAACACCCCCCTTACTAGCGCTGACTTAGCTGATAGAGTATGTATTTTTCCTCAATAAAGTGATTGTGATGTGTGCGATGTGGTTGTCCCACATATCTATCTTAAGATGAATGCACTAACTGTAACTCGCTAAGAGTGTCTGCTAATGTAAATCCCAAACAGTACTCTTCACTGAATATTTGATTGGACAGATTGGGGAATGGTGAAATGCTAATAGACTGCCATTTGAATGTAGAAAGACTATGGGTCAGTAGTTTAGACAGGGTTGTATATGTAGTTTCTACACTGAGTGTACAAAACATTGAGAATACCTTCCTAATATTGAGTTGCTTACAACCCCCCCCACACACATTTTACCCTCAGAACAGCCTCAATTTGTCAGGGCATGGACTCGAAAGCGTTTCACAGCGATGCTGGCCCATGTTGAGTCCAATGCTTCCCACAGTTGTGTCAAGTTGGCTGGATGTCCTTTGGGTGGTAGAACATTTTTGATACACACAGGGAAGTGTTGAGCGTGGTCTCATCCTGAGCAAGAATAGTAATATAACCAATAAAGTGAAAGTCCCTCACACCAGCAATCAAGCCACACAACCCACAGAGATGCACACCCTACAGTAGATAGTATTCTTAAAGCTGTTTATGACAGCAGCAGCACAAGCAATAGTAGCATTCAGCAGCAGTGTCATGGCAACGGAGCTGGGTATCACCTCTCCGATTGTGGCGGGGCCTTTGTGGTCAGAAGTCAGTTGCTGTGGGGATTTGGTCTTCTCTTGAATCAACAGTTGCTGTGGGGACTGAGGCCTGTTGGTGGCTGGCGGCAGGGGTTTGGGCTGCTGTTGGAGAAGCAGTAGGTAGGACTGATCCTGCTGTTGGAGCTTCTGGGCCATACGCTGCTCCTCCAGCTCCTTCCACTTGTGCTCCTGAGTGCAGGGAGGTGTGGTGGTGCATCATCTAAACTTGCCATGGTGTGTGCTGTTCTATTTTAAGGAGTTCTGTAGAATGAGGGCTGGTGTCTTAATGGAAGAAGCTGTATCCATGTAACCAGGAAACTGATTAATGGGTTTGTATTTTCACCGGGACCCAATTATTCTAAGAGTTTGAATGCTTTGAGAATATTGATATAGCCCAAATATTGGTTTAAGATGTAAAGGAAAAATGACTGAGCTAAAAGTTGATGATGAGTAAGAAGACATGGTGGGGGACAGTAAGACCGTGTAACAGAATCAATGACACACAATGGTGGTGTGGAAGGATGTGAGTGATCATATCCTCACATTATCTAATGTCCTCTTCTCAAACCCCTGGAGGAACATATGCCTTCAACAACATACACAACATAAACACGTTGCCACGCAGATCCGCTAACACACCGTCTCAGCAGAATTAGGAACATTGGGAAAGAAACAATGAAACCCCTCTCTTCCTGTAGATAGGACACATCCTGGTGACATCATCACTTAAGAACTGTAATAAACACTGACTTCCACAACTTGGCCCAGAGAATTCATAACCTCCAAGCTCAATAGTTAGCTCCCTTCAGATCTGCCATACTGTGACATACTCTAACCAGATTTTCTTGAGACAGATAGAGTAGTGGGACTTCAATAAATCTAAAACTTGCTAGCCATTCTCCAACACCCTACTACAGAGTGAAACCCATAAATTACAATCCAATGATTTAGAAGGCTAGAAGAACAGATGGATAATGGAAGATATCTAGATGGATAGAAGTAGATAGATAGGCTTACAGAGTTTGGTCTCACCAGCAGCATGGCCTGTTCGTGGAGCAGCTGCTGCTGCAGGATCTCCAGGTGCCTCTGCTCCTCCTCCAACTGGCGACGGATGTACTCCTGACAATAAAAACACACACACAGACACACAGGTCATCAAGTGTCAGGGAAGACTACATGTACTATGAAGGAGAGTGTTGTCAATGGAGAGTTCTCCTACCTGCTCGCGGTCAGCCCTCCTCTTCTCCTCCTCTGCCCTCCTGCGCTCCTCCTCCTCTTTACGCCGGCGTTCAACCTCCTCCATACGCCTCTTGTCATCCTGCTCGCGGCGCCGCTGCTCACGCTCCTGCTGCCTCCTCATCTCCCGCTCGCGACGCTGTTGCTATGGACAGCCACAGGGGGCGACAGAGAGCAGGTATCAGGAGCACTGACATCACTATCAGTTAACACACGGAGCTAGTTAGCGGTCTTGTTTATGGTCACCATATCTGGCCATTATGAGATAAGCTAGCCATTTCTTGTTGTGCTGGTCTTGCTTCCCAGGGTTCACAGTTGGTTAACTATGCTATGGAGGTGCCAAGTTTTACCTGTAGGCTTATCATCACCATATCAAATGACAGTGTGGCTGGCAGTCTCTTAAAAATTGTCTCATTAGCATTGATTTATTAAACCATCTCTATAAGTACAGTAAGTAGCTCTACGCCAGTAGAGTAAGACCTGCAGGACACTGTGTGTGTGGTCCCTAGTTTTATTAAGTACACTATGGTTGTCCCTGGCTGCATCGTGAAGTAGCATGTCTCAATTTTTAACCTTTCAACTTGCAGATGGTGTCACACCCTGACCATAGTTTGCTTTGTATGTTTCTATGTTTTGGTTGGTCAGGGTGTGATCTGAGTGGGTATTCTATGTTGGATGTCTTGTTTGTCTATTTCTATGTCTGGCCTGATATGGTTCTCAATCAGAGGCAGGTGTTAGTCTTTGTCTCTGATTGGGAACCATATTTAGGTAGCCTGGGTTTCACTGTGTGTTTGTGGGTGATTGTTCCTGTCTCTGTGTTTTGCACCAGATAGGGCTGTTTTGGGTTTTCACATTTCATTGTTTTGGTAGTTTATTCATGTATAGTTTTCCTTTATTAAACAAACATGAATCATCACCACGCTGCGTTTTGGTCCGCCTCTCCTTCACCACAAGAAAGCCGTTACAGATGGGGGATATCTAAAACACATTCTCATGCCCCTTAGTCAACTAGCCCAAGAGGATTCCCTGAACCTACAGTATAATTCAGAAATGCACTTGCTCATAATCAAAAGAAAGCTTGAGGCTGTCAAGTTGTATGTGAAACTGTATGGGAAAATGTGTGATTTTGACCTACTGTACATGGAAGGATATATTTACTCCATTTTACAGGTTGTGTGTCTTTTAAAGAGGTTCCAAGCTGAGACATTAGACATGGTAATATCATGGGGACTACTGCATTTAGGGCATAGGTCAGAGAATTGGCTGTGCTGATTTCTGCAGACTAAAACAACAGACAAGCAGAAGCTTTCTCCCTCCAGCATGTTCTAAAGTCTCTCTGGCCCGGGTCTCCCAGAGAGGCTAAGATAGAGACAGCTCTCTGGTCTTCCTCTGGAAGAGATAAAGGCCAATTAGGGAACACAACCCAGAGGCTGTACACAAACACACTAATCACTACTGAAAACACAACACAGAGGAGGGAAACGTCTGTGGGGAGTGTGTTGACTGTTCTAGCACGGTCACAAACATGTTATGCATACATGAACAATTTATGGGTGCAGCCTGCAAAGTAAAAGGAACAAACACACACACACACACACACCATTAAATGTAATGAAACAGCGGGGAGCAGGTCTCGAACCCTCGACCTTCAAACCCGAGGTCTGGCGCGCTATCGACTGTGCCGCAAAAGCATGCTCGTGCGGCAGGGTCGATTTCCGCGCTTATAAACCCAGAGTCGCTACACTACTCCCTCCTTTCAAAGAGCGCGTCCTCGCGCTAGCTTGCGACTCTACGTCTTACAGGAACGTGCTCACCGGCCAAGCACACGCACTGTCATGGATGTGAGGTCCGATCCCACTTCTGACACCAATGTAATGAAACAGTGGAGAGCAGGTCTCGACCCCTCGACCTTCGAACCCGAGGTCCGGCGCGCTATCGACTGTGCCGCAAAAGCATGCTCGTGCGGCAGTGTCGATTTCCGTATTTATAAACACAGGGTCGCTACATAAACAGGGTGGAAGAACACACACATACACAAACTTAGACACACACAGACACACTCGCTCTCTCTCATACCTCCTCCAGCCTCCTCCTTTGCTCTTTCTGCTGCTCGATGCGTTTCTGCCTCTCTGCCAGTAGTTGGCGCTTGTACTCCTCCTGCTCCCGGAGCTGCTGCTCCTGCAAGAGCTGCTGTCTGCGCAGGGCCTCTGAGCGTTCCTTGTTCTCCTGCTGCAGACGGATGAAGTCCCTACGCAGGGTTGATTCCCCTGGCTGGTTCACTATAGAGCTACGGGACAAAGAGATATGTTAATATGGAGCGCTATGGACTGAAAAGACATGTTAGCTAACGCATTTGCTATTAGTATGTTGGCTAGTTTTTTGGATTAATCCATGTGGGTTAGTTACCTGGGCTCCCCCTCCTGCTCCTGAGCTTCCTCCTCTTCTTCTTCACTCCCACTGTACTCATACTCTGTATCATCTAGAGAAGAGAGGAAAGGGTGAGAATGTTTCAAATGTCTTCTGGAGATGTCTTAGAGAAGACTAGTAGTGTGTGTGTGTGTGTATTAGTATGTCTAAGACTCACCCTTCTCCCCTCTCTTCTTCTTGGTGCGGTCGATGTGGTCTTTGAGCTGGATGCGGACCTGCCTCTCGTTGGGCTGGTCCCTGATGAAGGGGTGTTTCAGCAGCTGGTCGGTGGGGGGGCGCTGGGTATAGTTCTTCACCAGGGAGCCTTCAATGAAGCTGCAAAACTTCTTAGACCTGAGGAGCGGAGAGAAGCCATTTGTTACTTTTATGAGCCTATCTACCAGGCAATGTCAGATGAGCTATGAAAGAGTTTGGTGGTTTAAATGTCTGAAATCATAAGGGCATAGATTAGTTACATACCATTTCTTTGACTTGAGTCGAGGAGGAGGGTTTCTGGGGATGAGGAAGAGCGCTCTCATTGGATGCATATCGCACAGTGCTGGAAGACAAGACAAAACAAACACCAACAATTTCAACCAGGTTAGCTCGATGGAAAAAAATAGTACTGTAGAAGTCTAATAGTAATGTTTGGGGGGATTTTTCATTTAACTAGGCCAGCCAGTTAAGAACAAATTCTTATTTTCAATGACTCCCCCCCCTGGACGACACTGGGCCAATTGTGCGCCGCCCTATGTGTGGTAATAGAGTGGCTGTACTTACGAGGAGCTCCCTCAGCCATCTCTATAGCTGTGATTCCAGTGGACCACAAGTCACTCTGCAGGAGAAAACACACTATGAGAGATATGAACACAGCTACCATTGTTTGTGTGTGTGTGTGTGTGTGTGTGTGTGTGTATATGAATATATACGTGCATGCATCTATATAGGATGGTAATTACCACCCTCTCTGGTCATGACAACATCTACCCCAACCTGCTACTGTACTGTCTGTACTGTCCCATCAGCCTACACAGCCACATACAATGGCACAAACGCAAGCAGCTATCATTCAACTAACTTTACATACAACTGGACACTGACAGCCATTAGCAGATAGTGGCATGGTGTTATTGAGTGCATCTTACTCTGTAGTCGTAGGTGGCGTCTGGGTTCTCGTCGCAGGCAATGACCTCCGGCGCCATCCAATAGGGTGTCCCGATGAAGGTGTTCCTCCGGCCCACTGTCCGGTCCAGCTGGGCGCTCACACCAAAGTCCACTGGAGGAGGGGGAGAAGACCAGTCAGAACCAGTTCAAACTAGTCCCATGTATCATGTTTCAAACCAGCCTCAGTTTGAATCAGACTCATTTGAACCAGTTTAAACCATTCTAGCCTCTAGCATCAAATCATCTCAAACCAGTTGAAACCAGTGAACTCACCCAGTTTGACCTCAGCGTTCTCAGTCAGCAGCACGTTCTGGCCCTTGATGTCACGGTGGATCACATGGTGGGCGTGCAGGTGAGCCAACCCCTGAGGAGAAACACAGACCATCATGAGACCACAGATACCAGCATGCAACAGCAAGGGGAACGTGTAGGAAGTAAAAGTAGACTCACCCTGAGGATCTCACGGGAGATGTAGGCGATCCAGTCCTCCTTCAGTGTGTTGCCCTTGGTGTTCTTCACCAGGTCAGTGATAGAGCCTGCACCACAGAACTCCATCACCAGCTAGAGACCAATAGAGAGAGAGCGAGTTAGTCATTTACACATATGCGTGTCGCGCACACACACACACACACTATGCAGCCATAACAGTGTAGATGTAAAAGGTTAGAGACACAGCTGTGAAAACAACAATCGTGGTACCAGTGGTGGAAAAAGTACCCAATTGTCATACTTGAGTAAAAGTAAAGATACCTTAATAGAAAATGACTCAAGTAAAAGTGAAAGTCACCCAGTAAAATACTACTTGAGTAAAAGTCTAAAAGTATTTGGTCTTAAATATACTTAAGTATCAAAAGTAAAAGTATGAATATTTTACAATTCCTTATATTAAGCAAACCAGGCGGCACAATTTTCTTGTTTTTGTTATTTGCAGATAACCAGGTGCACACTCCATCACTCAAACATAATTTACAAACAAAGCATGTGTATTTAGTGAGTCCGTCAGATCAGAGGCAGTAGGGATAACCAGGGATGCTCTCTTGATAAGTGTGTGAATTGAACAATTTTCCTGTCCTGATAAGCATTCAAAATGTAATGTACAGAGAGACCTAAGACGACAACATAGCAAGGCAGAAACACATGACAACACAACATGGTAGCAACACAAAACATGGCAGAAACATTATTGGGCACAGACAACAGCACAAAGGGCAAGAAGGCAGATACAACAATACATCATGCGAAGCAGACAACTGTCAGTTAGTCCATGTTTGAGTCTTTGAATGAGATAGAGATAAAACTGTCCAGTTTGAGTGTTTGTTGCATCTCGTTGGAGGTGGAGGGAAGGATGGTTTGAAGGGGATATATCTGTAGCCACTCATTCATAGATGGTTGTAGTGAGGAGGACTATGGATGGCGAAGTAGGTAGAGTGAGGATGGTACCTCCTATTGAACCTAACTAGCAATGTCATCCTATGACACCGTTATGAAGGCCTTATGCTGGAGGTGTCCAAGTAGTTCAGGCTTGAGTTTTAGGTAGATGTATTTGGGACTGAGGGATAGACTAGGTAAATACACACTCACCCATAGCTGGTCGTCATGTCCTGGTGGGCTCTTCTTGATGAAGGCTCCGTAATAGGTGGCTATGTTTCTGTGGTGGGAGTACTTCTTCAGCATGTTAATCTCCAGTTTAATCTCCTCTTCTTCATCCTAGACTCACACACACAGAGTGAGAGAGAGAGAAAAAGAGAGAGCGAGAGAAAGAGAGAAAGACCATTAATAGAGCTAATAAATTCCCATTGCCCTGGAGGGGGGTAATTTTATGAAGTAATGGAGCGAATCATAACAAACAAAACAAATATTCATTGTTCTATTTGTTCTGGCCAGGGAACACATCCTAGAGACATGTGAACTGATAACAGTCTCATCTGAGAGCCCCCGGTGACAAACCAACCAACCACACACACACCCTAACGAGCTCTTTGTTTTGTGTATGATGGTCGATGAACTGACACTCCATAGGTTGTTTACCCCTCATGGCATTTCCAGAGGGGAAGTTTGTTGTAATCATGACAACAATAACAGAAACAGACTGCTATTTATTCAACCAAATTGAGCCTGGTAAATAGCACCATTTATTGACTTTCAGTCACAACGAGAATGTTGATGAGCATGGAAGTGAAAATGGCACGTCCTATATCGTAAATGATAATGGAGCCAAATAAACCAATATTATCACACAGGCGCGCACACACACAGTGTATGATTCACTCATAAACCATTCTGGCTGGTAAAGCATTGATTTAGCAGTGGTAAAACATTGATTTAGCGTCACTTTGTATAACGCTCCCTCAACATGTGGTCTTCCTGTTGCTGGGATGACCTGTCATTTTTTTTACTCATCGTCTTATTAATGAAGCCGGTGACTTATGTGGTACTCCCTGATCATATTCTAGTCCTGTACCTTGGCATCGACTTCATTGGACCACTTCTGTATTGAGCGCGTCACTGGTACTTCCTGTTAGAGTTTTTGCTTGTAAGCAGGAATGAGGGAGGACAGAGGTCGTTACGGTCAGATTTGAAATATGGAGGGCGAGCTTTGTAGGCGTCTCTGTGTGTGGAGTAAAGGTAGGTGGTCTAGATTTTTGTAGCCTCCACTTGCTTAGCTGACATTTCTGGTAGATTTAAGTTTTCCTGCATTAAAATCGCCGGCCACTAGGAGTGCCGCCTCTGGATGAGCATTCTTGTTGTTGTTGCTTATACAACTTGTTGAGTGTGGTCTTGGTGCCAGCATCGGTTTGTGGCGGTAAATAGACGGCTATGGAAAACATAGATGAAAACTCCCTCTGTAAATAATATGGTCCATAGCTTATCATAAGGTATTCTAACTCCGGCAAGCAAAACCTTGAGACTTCCTTAACATTAGAGATTGCGCACCAGCTGATGTTAACAATAAGACACACATCCATTGAGCTTAACCGACGCTGCCATTCTGTCCTGCCGGTGCATAGAAAAACCAGCAAGAATATTATCCGTGTCCTTGTTCAACCTAGTTTCTGAGAAACATAGGATATTACAGTTTTTCAGGTCCCGTTAATAGGATAGTTTCAAACGGAGCTCATCCAGTTTGTTCTCCAGTGATTGTTGTACGTTCGCCAATAGAACAGAGGGTAGAGGCAGATTATTTACTTTCCGCCGTAGCTTCATTAGGGTGCACGCGCATCGGCCTCTATATCGCTGTCTCTTTCTCTTCCGGATCAGGGCCAGGTTACGGTCATAGGAAATGGAGGAGGAGACATTATGTACAAAAAAAGTTGAGCTCACAAAATAGCAGAATTGGTCAGGAGCATGTGAAACATCCGCTATGCATTTCAGTGCCATTCTTCTCTCAGTCTGCACTTTCCATAACCTCATATTTTCATCACCACATCTTCTATCCCCCAGTTCTCTCATAGTCCGGATGCCATTTTCACAACTCTAAATCATGTGTAGGAAGTGAGATAATGATGGTGGGAGGTGTTAACAAGGGTGGCCATCTTACAGATAGTATCACACACAGTGGAAAGAATAAGGGGGATGGGTCACCCTTTTTAATACCTCCCACCATCATTATCTCACTTTCTACAATAAAGATATTCAGCTAAGAGAGTGAGCCAAGACAGTGAGAAGAGATGAGTTGAGAGAGACAGTGCACGAGAGAGAGAAAGAAGAGAGAGCCAACAAGAGGGAGAGAGGAAAGATGGAGACTGTTTGAATCAGGGCTTTTGCTAATAACTTCGGACTCCTATTGAATCCCAGTGAATTAGCCTCCAAAAGCAGCCTCTCTGCTAGGTTAGCTTGAGGAGCAGGACTCTAGATACTACAGTCCTCTGCTCTAGTACACCTAATGTGATTAGAGGTTATAGAGTCACAGAGGCAGGGAGAGGAGTGATAGGGAGAGAAAGAGCAAAAGGAAGGGAGAGAAGAGAGATGGGAAGAGAGCAAGACAGAGAGAGGAGGAGCAAGACAGAGAGAGGAGGAGCAAGACAGAGAGAGGAGGAGCAAGACAGAGAGAGGAGGAGCAAGACAGAGATAGGAGGAGCAAGACAGAGAGAGGAGGAGCAAGAAAGAGGGTGGGAAAGCGAGCAATAGAAAAGGGGAGAGCAAGAGAGAGAAAGGAGACAGCAGGCAGGAGAGGTGATGAGAGACGAGTGGCTGAGCGACTTAAAACCCTCCCATAATCCCACTGCACTTCAAATGAACCTTCTGAGAGGAGGAAAGAAAAACAAACTCTTCCCCTTCTCTCTCTTCCACTCTTCTCTATTTCTCCCTCCCTCCCTCTATGCTGTATGTAGGACAGGAAGTGGTATCTGGGTCAGAGCACATATGCTGAAATGAGCCTGTAGAGTAGAGTGAAGCTAAAACTATACTGGAGCTGTCTGTAGCTCTACTGTAATATGTTATATTCACAGGAACACATGGAACACACATACATGGTAGGGAGCTCGGGCAGAAGAACTGGGTTTACAATAAAATGATATGTTCTCATCTTAGGCATAGACCCTATAACTGGTGTGCACCACCACTACACATACATCAATGATGCTACCTGGCTCTCTGCTTCTTCAAGTAGTACTATACCATTGTATACACAGTTAAATAGTACTGGGCAATTCCACTGTAACGGAAAATGAATGCCAAACAAAAAAACATTGATTTCAAGTTTAACAAACCATACAACTATATGCACAATGACTACTTTGAACAATTTACAAAGTAAATTAAAAAATACATATTTACTGGAAAAACTCTGCAGATGCAGTAAAATCTCCCTCCGTTTTATTCTGTTACCAAACATTGTATCTGCACAGTTCTTCCTGTAAACGTGGAAATTGTTAAAAGTTGCCTTTTTACAAAGAGGTGTATGGTTTGTTTGTTTGTTTGTTTTTTAGGAATACATTTTCAAGTGAAAAATCTGGGTCACTGTTTCCATGCTCTACAAACAGATGTTTTCTGCTGACCAGGAGTTCCTGGATGACGCATATCATATGTACTGGATCCTGTAAATCCACTAGACTAGCCTATCCCCCTGCAGGACAACGATAGAAGATCAAGAATTTCAAAAATAAACATGCTACCACAACCCAACTAATTCCCTCTCTTGGCAAATGCCCAAACCCCAACTGAAGTGTTTATTTTACAAAACAGCTGAACAGGGAGAAAATTACCCCTTTCGAAAACTCATCACAGAAAAGAGTTGATATGTGAAAGATCTGTAATAAGTGTAGATCACCAGTAGGACTGTATAAATACAAGCCACACGCCAATACTCAGACAGTCTGGCAAACAGAATCCATCTCTCATTCTCTGTCCTCCTACTCACTCCATCCATCCTTCTCCCTGTCCTAATTGTTTTTTTCTTTTGCGTTATTGACATGAGAAATAAAAGGATGGTGCTTGGATGTTTTTTTTCTCAATCGGTAACAGGGTAGGAATATGCTTTGTCATGTAGGCAAATACTGTCTGTAACATTTGCCTAGTGACAATAGTCTGAGTCTGTCTTTCTGTTCACACTTAGTATACACGCACGCAAACACACACACAAACTTCTTACATGCAGTATGCCAAGATAAGAGGAGTGTGTAACGCAAATAGCAATGACACACCAGTTTTTCTTCAACACAGAGGGTAAGAAACTGCTGAGTCACATCCAGTGTGTATTACTGTATTGAGCTCAGATTCTTGACACCACCTTCACTCTCACTGTAGGAGCCGTTTTGGCCCGTTTATGTGCCATTTCATGTGTTGTGTACACAGTACCAGTCAAAGGTTTGGACACACCTACTCATACTTTATTGTTTTACTATTTTCCACATTGTAGAATAATAATGGAATAATAGTAAAGACATCAAAACTATGAAATAACACATATCATGTAGTAACCAAAAAAGTGTTAAATGACTCAAAATATAGATGTTTTTTACCCCATTTTCTCCCCAATTTCGTGGTATCCAATTGTTAGTAGTTACAATCTTGTCTCATCGCTACAACTCCCATACGGGCTCGGGAGAGACAAAGGTCGAAAGCCATGCGTCCTCCGAAACACAACCCAACCAAGCCGCACAGATTCTTAGCACAGCGCGCATCCAACCCGGAAGCCAGCTGCACCAATGTGTCGGAGGAAACACCGAGGAAACACTGTGCACCTGGTTAGCGTGCACTGCACCCGGCCCGCCACAGGAGTCGCTAGTGCGCGATTAGACAAGGATATCCCTACCGGCAAAACCCTGCCTAACCCGGAAGACGCTATGCCAATTGTGCGTCGCCCCACGACCTCCCGGTCGCGGCCGGCTGCGACAGTGCCTGGGCGCGAACCCAGAGTCTCTGGTGGCACAGCTAGCACTGCGATGCAGTACCCTAGACCACTGCGCCACCCGGGAGGCCCATGAAAATATATTTACTATTCTTCAAAGTAGCCAACCTTTGCCCTTGATGACAGCTTGCACTCTCTTTGCATTCTCTTAACCAGCTTCATGAGGAATGCTTTTCTAACAGTCATAAAGGAGTTCCCACATATCATGAGCACTTGTTGGCTGTTTTTCCTTCCTTCTGCGGTCCAACTCATCCAAAACCATCCCAATTGGGTTGAGGTCGGGTGATTGTGGAGGCCAGGTCATCTGATGCAGAACTCTCATCATTCTCCTTGGTCAAATAGCTCTTACACATCCTGGAGGTGTGTTTAGTGTCATTTTCCTGTGGAAAAACAAATGATAGTGGGACTAAGCGCAAACCAGATGGGATGGCATATCGCTGCGGAATGCTGTGGTAGCCATGCTGGTTAAGTGTGACTTGAATTCTAAATAAATCACAGACAGTGTCACCAGCAAAGCACCTTCACACCTCCTCCTCCATGCTTCACGGTGGGAACCACACATGGAGATAATCTGTTCACCTACTCTGCGTCTCACAAAGACATGGCGGTTGGAACCAAAAATCGCAGATTTGGACTCAAAGGACATATTTCCACTGGTCTAATGTACATTGCTAGTGTTTCTTGTTCCAAGCAAGTGTCTTCTTATTATTGGTGTCCTTTAGTATTGGTTTCTTTGCAGCAATTTGACCATGAACACCTGATTCACGCAGTCTCCTCTGAACAGTTGATGTTGCAATGTGTCTGTTACTTGAACTCTGTGAAGCATTTATTTGGGCTGTAATCGGAGGTGCAGTTAACTCTAATGAAGTTGTCCTATATAGCAGAGGTAACTCTGGGTCTTCCTTTCCTGTGGCGATCTTCATGAGACCAGGTTTCATCATAGCGCTTAATGTTTTTTGCGACTGCACTTGACATTTTCCATATTGACTGACCTTTATATCTTAAACTATTGATGGACTGTCATTTCTCTTAGCTTATTTGAACTGTTCTTGCCATAATATGGACTTGGTCTTTTACCAAATAGGGCCATCTTCTGTATACCACCCCTACCTTGTCACAACACAACTGATTGGCTCAAACACATTAAGAAGTAAAGAAATTCCCCAAATTAACTTTTAACAAGGCACACCTGTTCATTGAAATGCATTCCAGGTGACTACCTCGTGAAACTGGTTGAGAGAATGCCAAGAGTGTGCAAAGCGTGGCTACTTTGAAGAATCTCAAATAGAAAATATATTTTGATTTGTTTAACACTTTTTTGGTTACTACATGATTCCATATGGGTTATTTCATCGTGTTGATGTCTTCACTATTATTCTATATGTCGAAAATAGTAAAAATAAAGAAAAGGCCAGGAATGAGTAGGTATGTCCAAACCTTTGACTGGTATTGTATGCTGTCTGTCAAGGGTTATTTCTACTTGTTTTGTACACTAGGGGGCACTATATGTTGGGGTCATGGGTCACTGGTCACGTATATGGGTCTTTCTATAAATAATGGGGCCAATGTGTGACATTGGGATAAACATTTCAAAATGGTTTGAAACAAAAAATAAAAAAGATTTTTATGCAGTTCCACATGTGTACTTAGAGGAAATTGTCCCATAACTCCACCTATACAACAACATAGACCTAGGACTATACATTATTTAAGCAGGGTTAATATAGACATTGGCAAGTCAAATTCTAGGACTTTCAGGGACTTTTTCATGCACTTAATTGTTATTTTCACTGACCTCAATGTTATACAACGGTATCATTTACATAATAAACCCATGAATAGTGGTAGCATTAATCTCACTATTTGAATCTCACCATTGTTGTTTTTATATTGAGAAAGTGTCCAAAAACCAGGTTCCTTTTTTAATGAAAGGATTTGAATGGTAAAGCCAAGTTGAAGCAAACAGATGTCATCCTCATAATAAACGCACATGATTTAACCGAAACAGAGAACTGCAACACGCTTGAAGCGGCAGGAAACAATTGAAAGTGGCCACATCTCTCACAAAAACTGACACAAAATATCATCACGGATAATTATAAAGGGAGCAGGAGGACTTTTCAAGCACCAAATTGAGGAAATGTCAAATGTTCAAGGTAGGCCTATTCCAGTACTTTCTGAGCTCCAAATTCAAGTTCAAGTGTCATTCGGAAAATTCCTTCCTGGATCAGATGACGATATGTGAAAACATTACAACGTAACTAAATCTGTTGGACACCAAATGCGCATCCAACAAGTATTATGCAAGGTAAGGTGAACTATTTCGGTTTGAAGCATTTGATTTTTCAATCGCATACATCATTTTGGATTTGTGTGCCCATGAAAACAGTTTTCACCCCGTAACATAAGACACGAAATGTTACGGAGTTAAGACAGCATTTCTGAGATCTCTATACAAAAAAACTGTCCAACAGCTAGATCCAGGATTCTTACAGGGTTCAAGTTGAATGTCTAATTTAACTGATTAATGCTTAATATACGATATAACGACAACTTACACTGTCATACATGCAAGGACAGAAAATTCATATTTGTCACACGATTGTTGGACAAATCCAGACACCAAACATAATAAACAGGTTAAACATAGGTTTTAAATCAACTCGTGAAATGTATTGAATATAGCTATGAATCCCCCCCTTATCTTAATGTAATGACATGGGAAAAAAATAGCTGATTATTATCAATGACTTATCAACAGCTGTAAAATGTTGTCCAGTGTAGCAAATCCTCACGGGTACCCTAGTTTGTAGCAAGACCCATATAGGTAGCAGAGGAAGGGATTTTTTTACCAATGCGAATGGTTCTTTCTGTTGCCTGTGGCTTTTCAAAAGGATCACACACACACACATACACACCTAAAGGATGTCACGCTGCTTGCTTATCAAGTACCACTTCCTCCCGATTCAGTCCATACCTGGCACAAACTCCAGACCTCTGTCTTGCTAGCAGAAGTGACCAATCTCCTGAAGTGTCTTACCAGTCAGCGCCACATGAAAAGCTAGCGATTCACTCCATCCAGCTCCAAACACAAACTCAGCTTTGTGGCATGAAGAGGAAAAATACTACAGAGGTTGAAGCCCTACATTCATATAAGCCTGATATTATAGCTATTTTAGGAGGGAAAATATTGACTAGGGGAATTGAGGAAAGGAGAGAGAGCAAGGGTCGGTGGAGGTTAATCTTGGCAACTACTACTATCCAGCTATTTGTGTTTTGGTTATATTTAAGACATATCTAGGGCCTCAGATGCAATAAAAATCGATTTGGGGTATGTCACACATCTACATGGGCTATAATGTGGGTGGCTATAGAGTATCAAACAATGATCAAACATAGCTGGAACCGTGAGTCAAGTACTATTCTGTGATCCCAGCTTCTTCTTTGGTCTTGAAACTAGGTCTGACATGAGTAAAATTACATCCATCTGGTTCTTAAAAAGGAAATGTTCCTCTGAGGAGCCTATTGGAGGGAATATAAAGTCTAGAATAAGTCCAAGGAAGGATTAGACAGTGATGTCATAAATCACTGGATTATTCAGGAAGTAGTAGCATATGAGCACTGGGGAACCAACATGGAACTCCTAATGAATGGAAGTGAATATGTGGGAGACAAAGGACTACCAAGTAAAGGTGTGGAGACTGCCAAGTGAAACTGTCAGTCTTTCCAGCGCTCTGTTATATCACACACAAAACTCTCCCAATCGAGCGAAGGCTTACCTCTGTGACATCCATGACCTTGATGGCCGCCAGTTGTCCTGTCTTGACATGTCGGCCCTGCAGAGAGAGACAGAGAAAGAGACACAAAGACAGAGAGAGAGAGACCGGGAGAGAGACAGAGAGTGAGATGAGTGAACAACATTTCAGCCCTGATATGCAAAGTATCCAAGTGACGTAGTTTCAGTCAGAAAGAGCTTGAGCACATTCCTAACCATGACTGGACACTACACACAACTATAACGGCAGATATCAGGTACGTAAGTAACAACCCTGTCCATCTTTACGACCCCATGCTAGTCTTTAGTTACCTCCAGAATGTAAATCATTCTAACCATTGCAATCTTCAATTACATAATATTTTCTGTTAATAGAGGAAGTAGTGGAATAGTAAGGGAGGGGGTTAATGAGGGGGTCACAGGGCTTTGCTGGACTGACTGGGAGCACAAGCAGACAAGAAGGATGACTAGAGCAAAGAAAGACATGGGTTCACAACCTTAATAAAAAACCTGCTTGCAAATCAGAATCAAATGCTGAACAGAATACAGTAAGCTAGATATAAGAGAGAGATGGAGAATGAAAAGACAGAGAATCCCAGAGTCATGACAGTTGTATGGGCATATGTCAGTGCTGAGTTTGGGGGTCTGTTTCCCAGCGCCAGTCTGCTTAGTCTTTTCAGTGCCCTGCATGGAACAGTCACCATGACAACGTGTCCTACCACGTTTTTAACGATAGGGATGAGAGAAGGCTGAAGGAAAGAAGGAGAGGAGTGACAGGTCTAGTGTGTGTGTCCCTATCCTCAGCACTTGGCAACCCTGCCAAGTGCTGAGTATTTAAAATTACTCAGGCACTGACAAAGACACCCCACTGAGGGCAGGGAACTCAACCAGGCAGCAGCAACATAGGACCGCACAACACCCCAAGAGGACACTGCCAGCTACCAGACAGACTTTAACACTCCACCCGTGGCTGCCCAGGGATACACCAGACCAGAAATCTCAGCAAGGCCCCATAAATGAACTGCACACTCACAAACCCTCACAACCCCCAATCAAACAGAACTGGACTGCCTATTTGCCTGTTTAATGCCAGGCAGGGCGTAGGGCAGCTGTGGTCCTGAGGGATTCTGTCTGGGAGAGGGGGTAATCTAATCTGGTGATCTGTCTAATGACTGTGGGGATTAAAGAATGTCTCACCAGTCCACATTCACACACAAACACACATAGGTACAACACAAGAGCAGCCTGTAAGCATAACAGGAAAAGTCCCATCACAGTTACATAGCGGTACCTAGATAAAACTAAATTGCAGGTTTATAATTCCTATACTATTTCATATGATGTTCATGCCTTGAAATGGTCTTTCAACAATAATGCAGAATGGTCATCTAACAGCAATGTTATTACCGGAATCGGACGATATTAGCTAAAAATGCCAACATTGGTATCGGCCAGAAGTCTAGTTTAACGTTGATGTGCAAAACCAATGTCAAAGCTGACGTGCATACCTATATAACGTAGGTACATGACGTAATGACGCCACGTAAAATGTTGCACTACACTTGCAACACAGCATTCCTAACCTAGCCCACAATGTCTGCTGTGTGGATCGAGCAGTCAGCAAGTCGAGCAGTCATTTGAAAGAGTAAGAAAATTGAATCGAGACAACTCAAAAGGCGAAATCCATTAACGCCAAGATAATGGAATTCATTTCCCTTGACAATTAACCGTTCTCTGTCGTGGGTGATGTTGGCTTTCGCTGACTGGTCAAGCACCGGTACACACTAACGTTACCAAGATGTTGTTCAGATGATCAGTAGCACTGTCAAAGCTGAACAAAAGTCTGCAAACAAGCAAACATCGGCCACGAATGTTGGTAATAAAGCATTATTTGTTTGACCGCAACTTCTGGGATAGCTAGCTAGCTAGCTAGGATTAGGCACAATAGTGGAATTTGTGGTCTGCCTTCAAAATAAAAAGTACCTCCTTGAAAGTGATGCAAAAGGTTACAATTGGTGGACTCATGCCATATTTAGACGAGATAATGTTAAACAAGGTTGAAATGTGAAGCAATGAAATGGGGTATCAGTCTACTCGGTGACACCCACAGAACACAACTGTGAAGAGTTTACGCAAATATTAGCATTGTAGCTCTTTTCGCGGGACTGTGACTGTGTGAAATCACCTCCCCAGTCAGCTTATTGTGTGTATTGACATTCATATTGTACTGTACAGCTTTACCTAAGGATTGGAGATCAATGAAATGGGGTAACAGTCTACTCAGCGTTATCAGACTCCAAAACATCCACGCGGCATTGTTTTTTCTCTGGATAGTGTTCAATACACATAGGTTGACAATAAATGTGGCTCAATTCACAGTTGTTTCAGAGTCCCACAATAAGAGCTACGATGCTAATGTTCTCTGGGTGTAGACTCATACCCCATATCATTGATCCACAATCCATAGGTAAGGATGTACAGTGAAATACGTATGCCCCCAATGCAATTGTAAAGTATAATACATCCAGTGTGATTTCAACAGATTTGTCAAATTAACAAATGATTGTCTTTTGTTGATTTTATATAACATTCCAACCTCGTTTAGCATGATCTATTAAACTATGGCATAATTCTACTATTTGTATCGCTGTCAATGACATACTTTTGTTTTGAAGGCTAACCACAAAGTCCACTGTTGTGGATAATCCTTGTTGTGGCTAGCTTCACATAGATGGGCCCGACCACCATTAATCAAATAAGAACTGTCTTATAAATTAGGGTTATTATAAATGATGACACCTAGCTATATAATTAGCTAGCTAACTATAGCTACTGAAACAGATGTCGTTTTGCTATGTTTTTGGGGAAGAACATTGTTTGCTCCCATGAGCTAGCTAGCTTTTTTTATGACCAGCACTGTAGGTGTGCGAGACAACTTTACCAGCACCATAGCATACGTGTCGTTGAATTGTTGTGACATGAAGTACAAGTGATAGTGTAATCAATGTGTAATAACTACGTAAAAAATTTATGAACGCATTCAAATATTATGGAACATGCAGTCATATTCAGGTCCTGATTGGTCAATAAGCTTATTTGACACGTCAAATAGTGTTATTGACGTGTATCATTTTTGACACGCAAAGACCCAAACGGCGTTCCATAGAAATCCTGGTTGAGAATGAAACGACTGAACAAATTAACAACGAAACAGTACAACAAGTAAGTGAAAGAAATAGGTTTTTATTGTGTTTTACTGGTAATGGGGACATAAGTACATGCAAACAAAATAACTTTAGTCAGTGTGGTGTGTGTATGTAACCTTTATTTAACTAGGAAAGTCAGTTAAGAACAAATACTTCTTTAACAATGACGGCCTACCCCGGCCAAACCCGGACAATGCTGGGCCAATTGTGCACAGCCCTATGGGACTCCCAATCACGACAGGATGTGATACAGCCTGGATTTGAACCAGGGACTGTAGTGACGCCTCTTGTACTGAGATGCAGTGCCTTAGACAGCTGCGTCCATGTGTGTGTGTTAATTATTTAACTGTACTAGAATGCTTAAAAGGCCGCTAAAATTGTAAATATTGGTTATCGGTATTGGGGTTTTTTTGGCAAGGAAAATATCGGATATTGGTAACGGCCAAAAATGTCATATCGGTGCATCACTAAATCACAGTGTGAGAAGGGTTGGCTGAAGACCAGTAAATGGCTTCTATCACTCTCTTCTATCACTTCTATCAATGGCTTCTATCACTCTTAACAGCATGCTGTGTTGCTTTCTGGGGACTGTAATGGACACACACCTGTGTGTGTGTGTGTGTGTGTGTGTGTGTGTGTGTGTGTGTGTGTGTGTGTGTGTGTGTGTGTGTGTGTGTGTGTGTGTGTATGTCAAGGGGTAATGGATGACTCAGCAGAGCTGGTGTAATGGCCACACATGCTGGAAGAAGATGGATGCTGCCGTTTAATGGAACCTGATAGAGGTTGACCACTGGGCCCGTTCACTCTGGGCAAACACCATACACTCAGACACACACACGTACAACAGATGAAGCACACACTCACAGTATGTGCATGAAGACACACACACAATAAATATCCAGTGCTTATTGCCTAATCAGTCTTGACTTATTTCCTCACTTTTGAGAATTTGTAGAACACATTTTCTCCCTTTTTAGCAATTTCAAGTACATGAGTGTGTGAGAGAGATGTGGGCGTGCAGAGGTGGCGTGGGAGAAGAAGGAGATAGAGGGAGATGGGGAATAAGAGGGAGCAAAGAAAGAAAGAGGCTGAGGGCCAAGTATTTCTGCGGATCTTAGCGGTTATACAGATTCACTCACACACACACACACACGGCCTGAGGGTGACTCGGTGCATATGGTAAGGAGGGTTGGTATAGGTGCCCCTAACTGGAGATCAGAATTCATCACTACCTGTCATGATGTCAGTGTCAGCCTTTGGCTTGTCTCAATGAGTTGTCTCTCATTCACTCTCTTTTACTCCATCCCTCCATCGTGAGGTTTGTTTCAGACCTCTTTGAAGTTAAATAACCCACAAGTGATTGGCACCCAACCATTTCACTCTCAGAGCTGTGTATGTGCTTGCATGTGTGCGTTTGTGGACGTGTGTGTGTGTTTGTGTGTGTGTGTGTTTAGGAGTATGTGTGTGTGTGTGTGTGTGTGTGTGTTTAGGAGTGTGTGTGTGTGTGTGTGTGTGTTCTCTCCAAGGTGAGAGGTGATATCGGCAGCACCCAGACCAATCACAGGAGGCCCACTCCCCTATGACATCATCTGCTCAGGTTCCTCTACTCCAGACACACAGCCTTGTGTCTGCCCTCTATCTGCCTAACACACACAGGTGCACACACAAATAGGCGCGCACACACACACACACAAAGGACAATAATACCCTGTGAGTATTTATCTTTTCCATGAGTTCACTTCCCCATCTGCATCTAGTCACAGTCAAATATAGTAAGTATATAAAATCAAATATAACAGATGGGCTTCTGCAGTGTTTCCCCCAGGATTGTTTTCAGCAGTGGTGGCAAAATTATGTTGACACCATCGGAAATATAACTGATTCAAGCCACTGCACTGTAGGGAGATAAGGAACACACAGTGGTTGTGCAATCCTGGCTCTCATTCGCACCACTGCTCACTCTGTTTGCTAAAGATATAGGTTGTAACTTGTCACTCTGATCTTAAAGGGATGGGCTTAACTGCCAAAATCTTGCACTGTTTTATACTTACCAGCCGCTGTTAAATTAATATCGGGGAAACACTGGCTTCTGACATTAGAGACAAAAAAAAAATCCACCGTCTCAGTTGACTGTGGAAGACCTGCATCTTTGACCACAAGCAGATCATTTTGGAGTGACTTCCTCCATAACAGTCTCGAAGGCCTCTTTTCCTTCAGCCTTCTTACCCCTTCACCTATCAGTAATCACCAAGGGAAGGAGATGTGGTAATGAAGCCTTCTAGGACTATGGGGACCAGTTCATAAGATAATACTTATGAGAATCTGACCTCTGCCCTCTGACCCCAGCACACAGGGGGTTCATCTGGAGTCCTCATTAAAGGACCAGAGCACAATTTGGCTTCCTGTCTGGTCAACCTCCCAAACCAAAACCCAACCCCCATCCCCAACTATCTTACCTTACCTCTTGTTCTACAAATAGCAACAAATAAAGGAACATGAATTATGCTGATATGCAGTAAATAATCGTGACAGTCCAGGACTGACTGGGACTAGTTAGTACAGATGCTGTGAGAGGAGGACCTATGAGTGTTCTGTGAGACTATTTTTGATTTCTATTGTTGTGTTTGACTGGAGGCAGAGATGGGGGATGGGAGGGGTGTTTGTTCTGACTGTGAGCAGTAGAGAGGGGGGCAGCAGTGTGTCTTCACCAGAGTAGAGGAAAGGGACAGTTAAGGTGAACAAATGGAAAATAAGTATAGTCATATTGGCAATGATGACAGTGCAGCTACTGATGACGACGATAGTGACATTAAAAGTCATGGATGCAATGATATCAGTAATGGTGATGACAAGTAGCATTAATGTGTCAGTCTGTTGTTTATGTAGTAGCCAATAGAAGGTGCCCATTAGGCTTGGAGTGGAACTACAAGAAACACACAGAAGCCAACACACAATAGGAGGAAATCAATACAAACAAAGAACGCAACAGAACACAAAAGCAGTGCTATCAAGTACAGAACACACCAAACTAGAAAACTGAAAAAGAGTTAAAAGTTGAAAAAGTATTAGAGCATTGGAAGTGTGTCGTTCAGCGTCTCGTGTCTGAGGAAGATGAAAGCAAGATTAGACGTAGCCCAGAGAGCCACTTCCCTCAGGAAATACCAGGGGAGTATAGTCATCCTGGACCAGCACACACACACACACACACACACACACACACACACACACACACACACACACACGTGAAGGCTCTCGAACACGTATACATTAATATTTTTCTGTGTATATCAATAAGCCAATGCAAACATTAAAAAAATAAAAAGAAATGTAAAATAAAATAGATCATAAATTATGTTTAGTTTTAGTTTATTTATTCTAAACTTTGGGCAAAAAATGTAATGGCGTTAAGCTTTTTTTTTCTAATGGGGTTTTTGAGCTTCTGAATCTGGCAGGTAAATGCTGCCAGTAGATGCCGGTGTTTCAAATATGCCTAGCAAGTGCATCAGTATCACTTGGTATCAGTAGCTAATAGGTAAGAAAATCTGAGGGCGAGCACAGAGTGTGACTGGGACAAGCTAGAGCAGCTTGTGAAGTTGCTGGAGTCGTTTGCAATCCACACCGACCAACTTCAAACTGACAGCCAGTTGTGGTGCCTTGCCTTCTCAACCTTGAGGCACACTTGCAGTCAACTACTGTTGTAAAACAGTTGGCACAGGTCCTCCTGAAGTCACTGTTTGAGCGCTTTGCATGCATACTGAATCATCTGGCAGCCAACATCCATCCAAACCCTGCAGCAGCTTGCCTGATGGACCCAAGTCTGTCTCAACAGAGATGGAGCCACTGATGAGGGAAGCAGAGTCTTTTGTACTTCAGCAAATTAGAGAGTACAGCAGTGGAGCAGCAGGACACCAGCAAGATGCCAGCACGTTGAATCCAACAAGCATCTCAACCAGTTCTTCAGAAATATAGCTTAATCACATCGAAGATTGTGTCTGAGGTCACTGTCCAGCCAGAGGCTCAACCTGGCAGGGCATTAAGCGCCCGTGTGAGCTGCAGAAATACCTGGAAGATGCAAAGGGGGGTATGTTTACAGAGTCACCGCTCCAGTTCTGCAAGGCAAGGATGGCTGTTCATCCAAAGTTGTGGCACTGGATCTGGTTTCTTCCCCTGCATCCTGAGCGTTCGTGGAGAGAATATTAAGCTTGACATCAGGCTTGGCATACCGAATGACCACCTCTATGGAACGCAGAGTCTTCTTCAAGATAAACCAGAAAATCTTGATTGGTTGAGGTACTTGATTCTTCTTACATCTACTACTAAAGTTAAAAAATCATTGGATTGGTGTAAACATGGGAAAGAGAGTTTCCTTTTACCATATTTCTTGCACCAGTCTAGGCGCTTATCCTTTAATCCAAGTCACATTAGGATTGTTTAAAAACTTAAACTTAACCAAACCTATACCCTGGACATGGAATTGTATGGAGTCCTCGAGTGACCAAAAACCTAGACCTCTTTAGGGGTGCATGCACCTGGACCCCATGTCCCATCCCCCAAGCCCAAAGGGTTGCAATAAAGAACCCCTTGTCCCAAAAGCTGGAGGCATAAACACACACACACTAAGAGCTAACTGTCCATGCAGCTTACTAAGACTGCCTCATACTCTATCTCAGCAAGTAAATCTCTAGCATTATTAGCCCCACAGCGTTAACATGCTATTGCATCTACAATAAGGCTTTACTGATCGAACCAATAATGCATGTCATGATACTTATGTTAATTATGATAATCATTGAGTTAGCAGAGTCAACGATTCATCACAGGATGATTTTGGAATGTGATGTTATAACCATCCCTGTACGAGCTACAGTGCGTGCGCACACACACACACACAGTGGGGTGACATACAGCAGCTGCATACCACTCCAGCCCACTCCCAGAGACACACACACACACACACACACTAAGGGGGGAGAGAAGAGACAAGAGGACCAGCGCAGAGGAGGAATTAATGTAGAAGCACTGCATTCCAGATAACAGAACCAAACCCATCTCTATTCTCTTCCACCATCTCCACAACCCTTTCTCACTGGGACGCAGTGCTATGAATTAGCCCACCATATGGTATGGTTGCTTTTCTTACATGTAGACATAAACGTATGTATGTATACATATACACAGTTGAAGTCGGAAGTTTACATACACTTAGGTTGGAGTCATTAAAACTCATTTTTCAACCACTCCACAAAATTCTTGTTAACAAACTATAGTTTTGGCAAGTCGGTTAGGACATCTACTTTGTGCATGACAAGTCATTTTTCCAACAATTGTTTACAGACAGATTATTTCACTTATAATTCACTGTATCACAATTACAGTGGGTCAGAAGTTTACATACACTAAGTTGACTGTGCCTTTAAACAGCTTGGACAATTCCAGAAAATTATCTCATGGCTTTAGAAGCTTCTGATAGGCTACTTGACATCATGAGTCAATTGGAGGTGTACCTGTGGATGTATTTCAAGGCATACCTTCAAACCCAGTGCATCTTTGCTTGACATCATGGGAAAATCAAAAGAAATCAGCCAAGACCTCAGAATTTTATTTTTAGACCTCCACAAGTCTGGTTCATCCTTGAGAGCAATTTCCAAACGCCTGAATGTACCATGTTCATCTGTACAAACCGTATGCAAGTATAACTGGTACGCAAGTATAAACACCATGGGACCATGCAGCCGTCATACCGCTCAGGAAGGAGACACATTCTGTCTCCTAGAGATTAATGTAATTTGGTGCAAAAAGTGCAAATCAATCCCAGAACAACAGCAAAGGACCTTGTGAAGATGCTGGAAGTAAAACGTAAAAGTAAAACGAGTGCTATATCGACATAACCTGAAAGGCCGCTCAGCAAGGAAGACGACACTGCTCCAAAACCGCCATAAAAAGCCAGACTATGGTTTGCAACTGCACATGGGGACAAAGATCGTACTTTTTGGAGAAATGTCCTCTGGTCTGATGAAACAAAAATATAACTATTTAGCCATAATGATGATCGTTATGTTTGGGGGAAAAAGGGGAAGGCTTGCAGGCTGAAGAACACAATCCCAATTATGAAGCACGGGGGTGGCAGCATAATTTTGTGAGGGTGCTTTGCTGCAGGAGGGACTGGTGCACTTCACAAAATAGATGGCATCATGACGTAGGAAAATGATGTAGAAATATTGAAGCAACATCTCAAGACGTCAGTCAGGAAGTTAAAGCATGGTCGCAAATGGGTCTTCCAAATGGACAATGACCCCAAGCATACTTCCAAAGTTGTGGCAAAATAGCTTAAGGACAACCCAAAGCCCTGACCTCAATACAATAGAATAGAATAGAATATTTGTGGGAAGAACTGAAAAAACATGTGCGAGCAAGGAGGCCTACAAACCTGACTCAGTTACATCAGCTGTTAGGAGGAATGGACCAAAATTCACTCAACTTATTGTGGGGAACTTGTGGAAGGCTACCTGGAACGTTTGACCAAAGGTAAACAATATAAAGGCAATGGCACCAAATATTAATTGAGTGTATGTAAACTTCTGACCCACTGGGAATGTGATGAAAGATATAAAAGCTTAAATAAATAATTCCCTCTACTATTATTCTGACATTTCACAATCTTAAAATAAAGTGGTGATCCTAACTGGCCTAAAACGGGGAATTCTTATTCGGATTAAATGTCAGGAATTGTGAAAAACTGAGTTTAAATGTATTTGGCTAAGGTGTATGTAAACTTCCGACTTCCACTGTATATACAGTAAACTCAGTTTTTCACAATTCCTGACATTTTAAACAAATGATAGTCCCACTAAGCGGAAACCAGATGGGATGGCGTATCATTGCAGAATGCTATGGTAGCCATGCTGGTTAAGTGTGCCTTCAATTCTAAATAAATCACTGACAGTGTCACCAGCAAAGCATCTCCACACTATCACACCTCCTCCTCCTCCATGCTTCACTGTGGGAACCACACATGCGGATATCATCCGTTCATCTACTCTGCGTCTCACAAAGACTCAGCGGTTGGAACCAAAAATCTCAAATTTGGCTCACCAGACCAAAGGACATATTTCCACTGGTCTAATGTCCAACCAAGTCTCTTCTTAAAAATCTCTGAACAGTTGATGTTTTGGTCTCTTGAACTCTGTGAAGCAGACCAAAGGACATATTTCCACTGGTCTAGAATGTCCATTGTCCTCGCCAGTTTCATTGGCTTGATGGTCCAAGCAAGTCTTCATTCTTATTATTGTTGTCCTTCAGTAGTGGTTTCTTTGCAGGGAATTTGAAGGAAATATATTAAGAAGAAGGAAATATATTCCCCATATTAACTTTTAACAAGGCACACCTGTTAATTGAAATGCATTCCAGGTGACTACCTCATGAAGCTGGTTGAGAGAATGCCAAGAGTGTGCAAAGCTGTCATCAAGGCAAAGGGTGGCTACTTTGAAGAGTCTCAAATATTAAATACAGTGGGGCAAAAAAGTATTTAGTCAGCCACCAATTGTGTAAGTTCTCCCACTTAAAAAGATGAGAGGCCTGTCATTTTCATCATAGGTACACTTCAACTATGACAAAATTGTAGACCTGCACCAGGCTGGGAAGACTGAATCTGCAATAGGTAAGCAGCTTGGTTTGAAGAAATCAACTGTGGGAGCAATTATTAGGAAATGGAAGACATTCAAGACCACTGATAATCTCCCACGATCCGGGGCTCCACGCAAGATCTCACCCTGTGGGAGAAGCATTTCAAGGTCCTGGAGTGGCCTAGCCAGTCTCCAGATCTCAACCCCATAGAAAATCTTTGGAGGGAGTTGAAAGTCCGTGTTTCCAAGCAACAGCCCCAAAACATCACTGCTCTAGAGGAGATCTGCATGGAGGAATGGGCCAAAATACCAGCAACAGTGTGTGAAAACCTTGAAGACTTACAGAAAACGTTTGACCTCTGTCATTGCCAACAAAGGGTATATAACAAAGTATTGAGATAAACTTTTGTTATTGACCAAATACTTATTTTCCACCATATTTTGCAAATAAATTCATTAAAAATACTACAATGTGATTTTCTGGATTTTTTTTTCTCATTTTGTCTGTCATAGTTGAAGTGTATCTATGATGAAAATTACAGGCCTCTCTCATCTTTTTAAGTGGGAGAACTTGCACAATTGGTGGCTGACTAAATACTTTTTTGCCCCACTGTATATTTTGATTTGTTTAATACTTTTTTGGTTACTACATGATTCCATATGTGTTATTTCATAGTTTGATGTCTTCACTATTATTTTGACAATGTATAAAATAGGAAAAATATAGGAAAACCCTTGAATGAGTAGGTGTGTCCAAACTTTTGACTGGTACTGTATATTTATTTTCCGGACTCTGACATGTCTCGTTGTGATATTTCTACATTTCTTTCTTTTTGGATTATGTGCATATGGTTGAGTTTTTTTTAGGTATTATTACTATACTGCAATATTCCCTCTACACTGAGCGCGTGCAGCCGCACAGAAGCACGAGATTGAACCAACCGGTCTATCGGGATCGATTGGTCGACCTCCAAGGCACTCCTAGTCGACCACCAAACCTTTATGTAAAAAAACCAACATTAAAGCCTTGTGTTCTATTTTTTTTTATTCCTCTGGGCTGTTTAGCGGTTGGTGTACACGATTCAGCTGCTCTGTGTGCCAGTTAGGCAAAAGGTTGCGATTTTGAACCATTTCATGTGTCTGAAGGTACAAACTCTGTCTTCCCGGTGGGCCCTGAGAGCAAAGTGTGCACTATAAGCTTCCCGCAGGTCAATCGAATGCCTCAGAATACCGTGTCTGCAGTAACGTAGCAGGCATAAGAAATCTACACACAAATGAGATTTCAAAATGTTTAAAACAATGATTAGAGACTGTCAACAAATAGAGCAAAGAGCTGCTGTTGTTATGAGTGAGTTATTGCTTAAAATCTTACTCAGCTCTGTCAACACTTTGTATTCAACACCTTTTTAAGCCATAAAATGTGCGTTCTTCCCATTTCCACTCAGCGCCACAACAAGACTGCAGTTGGGTATTTTTTAATATCAAGGAATATTTCAATTTCTCTGTTCATAGGAGTAACAACATGAATTTGTGCATGAGGCAGACATAATGCGGTGCGACTCGAGTTTCGCCATCAGCTGGAAGACAGAGTCCCTTTTTGGTCAGTGTCAGTGGAGGAAAGGGAGAGTGGAGGGCTGTTGAGAGGCGGACCCTCAGTCTGCTGTTCTCCCTCCACTGAGACTGACCATCAGATGCAGGCACCATCAGCCCAGTAAAATTGAAATAAAAAGCTAATTATTTAAATGTGCCTCACAAGTAATACAACAACAGCTCTACCATCACATAGCCTACCTCAAATTTTGAAATATATATATTTTTAAACGACCTGAAGAACAATGAATTGGCACGGCAATTCAAGCAATATGCGCTGATAATGTATTGCCATAGCTTACTGCACAAACCTCACTGTTACAGTACTGTTTTAAATTGGTTAATGTTGCACAGGCTTACATTTTTTAAGTCATGTTAAAAAAACAATCGGAGCGGTAGATCTCGGCTTGCATTTTGACTCAAAAAGTGATCTTGACTCAGAAAAGGTTGGTGAACACTGTTCTAGAGTTCTCTGTTAACACTATCAACATTTACCTTTACTGTAGCCACTTTCAACGCAACAAAACAAACTATGCAAAATATTTTGTTGTAGGCAGAACGCATCGGAGTAGGATTCTATTGCATTGACACACACTACTCAGCCCGTACTCTACACAGACCGGTGTGGCATAAACAAATCAAAGCTGCAGTAGGCCTATATGGATCTGTGCCATTTACGTTGAACTGGACTGTGTTTACAGCATGAGCAGTTCTGAGTACATGCGCCTGTTCTGAGATCAAAGCGAGAGCTGCATGTAGCCATGTGTGCACATTTTGTTCATATCCTTTGCTAGTTAGTGAGTTATTAGCCGTGTTATAGATCATTTGTATTCAGCAATAGGGGAGTGATTGCTTCCCACAAAAGCACAAAACGTGTACATTTCTAGACATCTTTGAAAAGAGAGTCAGGTAAAGAGCTTTTTTTTTGTCTTAAAGGGGCTGTGTTGTATTTTAAGACAGGCTTGAATAAGCTAAGTAGCCAATAGGCAGAGGGTAGCAAAATGTGTCTGATTCTCTGTAATAATGGTATGTGAATAATAATGCATTTTATTTTGTAAAGTGGTTTCTTGCGTCAAACAATACAACATTTTCAGTCACCTCCTTGCATAAAGAAGTTAATGTCAAGCCCTGTATGTTTTTTTCAAAGGTCTCATGGAATGTAGGCCTTCATTGAACACCACACATTGGCTGCTACTGTAGGCTGAATGATAAAACAGCTTTTTCCATGTTAAAATGATATGGGATGCATTCATTCCATTATATTTGATGGTAGGCCACTATGGTAGGCCTACATTATGATCAAATAGCAACAGTAGCCTATATGGTCATTGTTAAAACTGTAACTTAAAGCAGGTACAGCCTCAGTGTTCACAGTAAATGGTGCTGGAAGTTGCACAGAATTTTCACAACATTCAAGTTTGCGCTCAGCAGACCTGAAATGAGCTCAGTATCGAAAAAAGGTGAGGGAACATTGCTACACTGCTGGAGCTGGAAACACAAGCATTTCGCTGCACCTGCGATAATATCTGCAAATCTGCAAATTTACACAAACACATGCAACCACCCTGCACTTTAGTGCAGCACCGGTCTATAAAGTCACGTAGAGTCATGTGTAAGAGACTCAGGGGATTACACCACTACCACTCTCCATTGAGGGAGATGGAGAGGTGTGTGGTGAACTGCTGAATGGCCCTGGTGATGAAAAGAGGGATGTGGCGAAGCGAACGAATGCTGCTTTGAAATGGAGATGGTTAAAGAAAATGGTCTGAAATTAAGGTGGTTTTAGATGGAGAGATGCTGCTTGCTCTTCCAGCCACAGAGAGAGAGGTAGAAATGTGGAGGTTTGAGATGCAGAGAGTGATCTGGTCTGGTCTGCTGTGTCTTGGATGTTTGAACAGGGAGGTCTGTGTAAGTAGGCCAAGAAAACAGCCCTGCTCTGGGGGAGAGAGAGGCATGAGAGAGAGGCAAGGAGGGGTGTGGGAGTCCTCCAGGTCAATAATAAACCTCTATTGATCGTTGCAGTGCAGCTGCAACAAGCCAGGAGGAGTATCGGCTGGCCTGTAAACAGATAGAAATCTCTTAGTACTGCTGTTCCACTCCCACAGAGCGGCTGGGCTGCTGCTTCTGCTATTCAGGTAAGATCTTTGGAGTTAAAGAATGCAAAAGCATACCACTCTCAGACATACAATATCTATAATATGAGCTTGGGTGGGGAGAGGTAGTGAGGAGATAAATAGGCTATCTATTCGTTGAGGACAAAAATGCATGTTAATAAATGGCAAAAATTGACCAGAAAGAGGCATGGGAGGAGGGAGTGCATGCATGTGTGCATCGGTCTGTGTATGGTGAAAGTGTGTGTTGCGCATGCTATCAGGTCAAGTACTAACTAGTAAGTAAGAAGTTAAATTCTGGGCAGTGGCACAACTTTCCATCACCCAAGGATGCTCAGCCCATTTTTAGATACACTGGGGTTTGAGTTACACACACTGACATGGATACGGTTTATAAGCGGTGACAGACCACAACATGAAAGGTGTTCCAAAATCAGCACTCTGGATAGTGTGAAGTAAATCATCACGCTTCCACCAGACGTACCGCAGACACGTTCTAAACACCTTCAAATCTAAACATAAGACCGTTTGGAGACAGGGAAATGGACATCCATTTTGCAGCAGCTTTAAATTATACACTATAACATAGTGAGTTTACAGACTGGCTGACTGTACATACAGCTCAAATGGCTGCTTTGGTTTCCAAAGGCATGACTGGTATCTTCGACCCAGTGAATATGTTGGGCCCAGAGGCCCTGGTTGCTGCTTTGCTTTCCTATTTCTACTGCCTAGAACCTTATAGGGAAGCATTGCTTCAACCATCTACCAGCCATCAGGAGCGAGAAGCTAGGAAAAGACTGCAGCTCCACTATGCATTCCCTGCTCTATTGTGTGTAGCCTACAGACAGACAGACAGACTGACAGACAGGCAGACACACACACACACAGAAAGAGGACCCCCCCAATCATCCACCCATCCCCTCCTCACATTCCTCTTTTGAAGCAGGAGGATCACCAGTGAAAACAGCCAAAAGGGTGGAGCTGGAGAGGCAGGGGCAGTGCTGCTCTCTCTCCCCCCAGTCTCCCCCTGGGCCAGACCTGAGCCCTTGAATAAAGCCTGGTGAAGCCTTGAGCACACAGGAGGATTACCGCGCTGTCCAACACTATTATTCATGTTAATAAAGAGCGCTATCGTCTGGAGCGCCGCCTCGCCCAGTCAGATCCACCTCGTCCAGAGAGAGAGAGACGGGGAATGTTTATGATTTTATTTCATAGACTCAATCAGAGAGTGTGGATCTGGGATGAGTGAATTATAGAGATAGGAATCAGAGATAATTCATAAAAAACAAATGGACTCAAAAGGAAAGCTTTCTTATATTAACACTGGGAAACAAAACAATGAGGATTTGGAAGCTGAGGAAGATGGCTACTGAAGTGGCTGCTAGATGCAAATCAGATCCGTAGTCCAGAGTGCTTACTAATTACTGCAACAAACTGTCAAAGGAACAAATAGCGTTCCCAAACCACTATGGGCATCCAACTACTCTTCTACTAATCTACGACCTTTGACTCTATTCTCTATGCCCCAAATTAGAGTCTAGTTGGCATTCCTGTTATCCAATGCATGTATGGGTAGCCCAATACAGTGACCAGAGTATGGGGCAAGTAGGTGTGTCGAAAGGAATGGGTGTATGGAAAGTGAATTGGGCGGATTTGTTGCCACTCAAGACCGTTTTGCGTGGCTGATTGAGCTGCACAACGAGTCGATAAGCTTGAAGTGCTTCCTACTTGGTATCACAATCGTGTCGCTAACGTGGCCATTTTTTCTCTTACATTATTTTATTTTCGAGTAGGATAGCAGCCTACGCAACACATAACTAATATCGATAACCATCTAGAGATGTCACCTTGATGCATACATAGTCTATTACTCAATGGGGAGGGAATGAATGGCAACGGTATGGAAAGTAGCAACCTAGTAGCCAATATCAGGGTGACAGCTGCACAACCATGCAACGCAAGTACACCCATTATCAACACTTTTAATAAAAAATAAACAATCGTCAGTTTTATAACTAACATTCTACAATTATTAGTAAAACTAACAGTGAAATACGACTTAGGACTTCTGTTTTTAAGCCATAGGATGTGTCTAACTCACGGTACGGTAGCTCAGCGTACGGTGAGTTGTGTCGTAAGAAACTAAAGAAAAAACACCACTCAAACAAAAATGTCTAACCTATAGCAGAGCACTTTCGACTCACCTCACTCCTTTCCACATGCCCACTACTTTCCTTTCGACACACCCACCCATACTCCGGTCGCCATATTGGGATGCAGATACCCCCTTCTCATCCAGTGAGGGGCAAACTATTATGGAGTCACTGGAGACGCCTATAGAAAGATTGTGTTCAACATTTACATCCTGTGCCTGAGAAAGGGTTGTGATACAATAGTCTCAAAGAGCATGTTATCTCCTCCCATCCCATACTGCCCTCTGATCCAACATCAAACCAGATCAGCTGACCGTTTAAGTCACACTGGTAAACACAGTCAGGGTCAGTGAAGGGACAGAGTATTTAGGTAAGAGGAAAGAGACAAAAAAGCAGAAAGGAGAAGACAGAAAGGGAGAAAATTTGAGAGAATAGAGAAAGGGAGAGAAATTGAGAAAATAGAGAAAGGGAGAGAAATTGAGAGAATAGTGAAACCTGATTTTGCAATGGAATCTGTACCCTTAGGGGCCAGAAACAGATTAATTTAAACCTGGAACCAATATTAAAGGCTAATAAGAGAGGGGAGGGCAGGTGAAAGCGCTAACTTGATTAGCGGGAGCTGTCTGTGTTAGCTATTAGCCCCTATGCCCTCAAACTGATGGGGAGTGCTAATGGCTGCGCTAGCCTAGCTCTTAGCAAATAAGAGGAGAAGCTAGGTCTGGCTTTCTGGTATGATTTATTCTCCAAGCTCTGACTTTATTATGCATTATTGCTATGAGAAGTGACAATTGCCCTCAACATAAGATGGGGGAATGGAATAAAACCAGACCATTATAAATAGGCTTAGAAATGCAAGACAACCCAGAACAAGACAACCCAGAACAAAAAATACCAGGCAGGCAGGCAGGATGAACAGCTGACCACTATTGGCACACGCATGTAGTCAAACAGAGCTCTGTCAGACAACATACATGCATCAGTGTTGTTTCGTAATGGTTGCCTGTATGACTAGCTGGCTGCACTCTATCCGATGGGGCTTCTGTCCTTGAAATGGTTGATGTGTAAAATTCTTCTGATACTCCATTATCTGGTCATGCTAACGGTGCTGTGAGTTTTTCTGTTGGTTGACTGGTGGTGATGTATTTCAGGTTGCTCAACAGTGCATTAGGTTAGTGGCTAGATGGCATTAACACTAACCTACTAACCTACTGCACTGTTGAGCAACCCAAAATACATTACCACCAGTCAACCAATAAACTAACAGATAAACTCACAGCACTGTCTGGAGTATGGCATGTCATACTCTTTTTGGCCAGACAGCATCAGATATATGGGTTACATATAGTAAGACAGAGGGGCGCTGTTTTGCTCGCTCAGATGCTTTCTCCAGATGTGATAGTTTTAGCAGAGGAGAAGAGGTGAAGCGAGAGGGCTCATTCTGCCAAAAATATGTCCAGAATAAGCCTGCCTTTCTGCCTTTGGGACAACAACTCCCATTGTTAGGGAGTGGAGACATGAGCATCTCATCATTATATACAGATCTCTGGTTTCAGCCACTTGCGAATTGGAAAGGAAAGTTGGCAGGTGCATAGTGCACTGTTCGGATGCTGGCTTCCCCTAAAGTAAATTGATGTTATGCCAAAATTAAATCCTGTCTAAATAAAATCATTCAAAATACTTCACCAGAGAGCATGGCTTAGCCACAGAGGATCATTAGCTGTTGATTGTAGATAGGCCTATGCCTATTTGGGTACGCCCACAATTTGGGCAGCGCGCATGACAATAGGCCTAGGTGATTGAGTAGCAGCTGTCAGTGAAAAGCATCTAAAATGTGTGAAGGTAATGTGTTGAGTATAATTTTAAATGTTGAGACAAGAAGGGGTGTGGGTGTGTGGCTAAGATATGGCGAGTCTCTCTCCAGAATGCACTCAACTGTCTCCCTATAATCCCTGTGCATTCATTGTTTTATTGTGTTATCCGTTTGCCCTGATTACTTTTTATCAACTCCCCATTACATATGTCACCAGTAGTAAACGTACCGTTAATCCCCATCGTTTGGTTACATACATTTCTGTTAATGTATGTATTAATGACAGTAATTTACTTTTTTCATTCTCGGAATGGAAACATTGTTCACAGAGTTCACAACCTGCTACAGTTTGGGTTAATTTCATAGCCATCAATAACACGTTTAGTAAATGTTTTAATTGTCTTTTGTGTGGAGTGCTCCATGTGATCAATGAGCATGTATCAGGTTTCTCTGCCTTGATAATGTTGAGGGAGTGTGCACACCTGAGCATGCATAGAAGTACCTGTCCTGCTGCTTGCAAATGTAGAAAAGTGCCCATTTGGGGAGGTCTATTGTCCCCCCTTTCATGAAAACGGAGAAGGGACTGTGGATCCATCTCCGGTCGTACATTTATTTGTTTGTAGGTTCAAATCAAATCAAATCAAATTTTATTTGTCACATACACATGGTTAGCAGATGTTAATGTGAGTGTAGCGAAATGCTTGTGCTTCTAGTTCTGACAATGCAGTAATAACGAACAAGTAATCTAACTAACAATTCCAAAAAAACGACTGTCTTATAACACAGTGTAAGGGGATAAAGAATATGTACATAAGGATATATGAATGAGTGATGGTACAGAGCAGCATAGGCAAGATACAGTAGATGATATCGAGTACAGTATATACATATGAGATAAGTATGTAAACCAAGTGGCATAGTTAAAGTGGCTAGTGATACATGTATTACATAAGGATGCAGTCGATGATATAGAGTACAGTATCAACGTATGCATATGAGATGAATAATGTAGGGTAAGTAACATTATATAAGGTAGCATTGTTTAAAGTGGCTAGTGATATATTTACATCATTTCCCATCAATTCCCATGATTAAAGTGGCTGGAGTAGAGTCAGTGTCATTGACAGTGTGTTGGCAGTAGCCACTCAATGTTAGTGGTGGCTGTTTAACAGTCTGATGGCCTTGAGATAGAAGCTTTTTTTCAGTCTCTCGGTCCCAGCTTTGATGCACCTGTACTGACCTCGCCTTCTGGATGACAGCGGGGTGAACAGGCAGTGGCTCGGGTGGTTGATGTCCTTGATGATCTTTATGGCCTTCCTGTAGCATCGGGTGGTGTAGGTGTCCTGGAGGGCAGGTAGTTTGCCCCCGGTGATGCGTTGTGCAGACCTCACTACCCTCTGGAGAGCCTTACGGTTGAGGGCGGTGCAGTTGCCATACCAGGCGGTGATACAGCCCGCCAGGATGCTCTCGATTGTGCATCTGTAGAAGTTTGTGAGTGCTTTTGGTGACAAGCCAAATTTCTTCAGCCTCCTGAGGTTGAAGAGGCGCTGCTGCGCCTTCCTCACGATGCGGTCTGTGTGAGTGGACCAATTCAGTTTGTCTGTGATGTGTATGCCGAGGAACTTAAAACTTGCTACCCTCTCCACTACTGTTCCATCGATGTGGATGGGGGTGTTCCCTCTGCTGTTTCCTGAAGTCCACAATCATCTCCTTAGTTTTGTTGACGTTGAGTGTGAGGTTATTTTCCTGACACCACACTCCGAGGGCCCTCACCTCCTCCCTGTAGGCCGTCTCGTCGTTGTTGGTAATCAAGCCTACCACTGTTGTGTCGTCCGCAAACTTGATGATTGAGTTGGAGGCGTGCATGGCCACGCAGTCGTGGGTGAACAGGGAGTACAGGAGAGGGCTCAGAACGCACCCTTGTGGGGCCCCAGTGTTGAGGATCAGCGGGGAGGAGATGTTGTTGCCTACCCTCACCACCTGGGGGCGGCCCGTCAGGAAGTCCAGTACCCAGTTGCACAGGGCGGGGTCGAGACCCAGGGTCTCGAGCTTGATGACGAGCTTGGAGGGTACTATGGTGTTGAATGCCGAGCTGTAGTCGATGAACAGCATTCTCACATAGGTATTCCTCTTGTCCAGATGGGTTAGGGCAGTGTGCAGTGTGGTTGAGATTGCATCGTCTGTGGACCTATTTGGGCGGTAAGCAAATTGGAGTGGGTCAAGGGTGTCAGGTAGGGTGGAGGTGATGTGGTCCTTGACTAGTCTCTCAAAGCACTTCATGATGACGGATGTGAGTGCTACGGGGCGGTAGTCGTTTAGCTCAGTTACCTTAGCTTTCTTGGGAACAGGAACAATGGTGGCCCTCTTGAAGCATGTGGGAACAGCAGACTGGTATAGGGATTGATTGAATATGTCCGTAAACACACCGGCCAGCTGGTCTGCGCATGCTCTGAGGGCGCGGCTGGGGATGCCGTCTGGGCCTGCAGCCTTGCGAGGGTTAACACGTTTAAATGTCTTACTCACTTCGGCTGCAGTGAAGGAGAGACCGCATGTTTCCGTTGCAGGCCGTGTCAGTGGCACTGTATTGTCCTCAAAGCGGGCAAAAAAGTTATTTAGTCTGCCTGGGAGCAAGACATCCTGGTCCGTGACTGGGCTGGGTTTCTTCCTGTAGTCCGTGATTGACTGTAGACCCTGCCACATGCCTCTTGTGTCTGAGCCGTTGAATTGAGATTCTACTTTGTCACTGTACTGGCGCTTAGCTTGTTTGATAGCCTTGCGGAGGGAATAGCTGCACTGTTTGTATTCAGTCATGTTACCAGACACCTTGCCCTGATTAAAAGCAGTGGTTCGTGCCTTCAGTTTCACACGAATGCTGCCATCAATCCACGGTTTCTGGTTAGGGAATGTTTTAATCGTTGCTATGGGAACGACATCTTCAACGCACGTTCTAATGAACTCGCACACCGTATCAGCGTATTCGTCAATGTTGTTGTCTGACGCAATACGAAACATCTCCCAGTCCACGTGATGGAAGCAGTCTTGGTGTGTGGAGTCAGCTTGGTCGGACCAGCGTTGGACAGACCTCAGCGTGGGAGCTTCTTGTTTTAGTTTCTGTCTGTAGGCAGGGATCAACAAAATGGAGTCGTGGTCAGCTTTTCCGAAAGGGGGCGGGGCAGGGCCTTATATGCGTCGCGGAAGTTAGAGTAACAATGATCCAGGGTCTTTCCACCCCTGGTTGCGCAATCGATATGCTGATAAAATTTAGGGAGTCTTGTTTTCAGATTAGCCTTGTTAAAATCCCCAGCTACAATGAATGCAGCCTCCGGATAAATCGTTTCCAGTTTGCAGAGAGTTAAATAAAGTTCGTTCAGAGCCATCGATGTGTCTGCTTGGGGGGGGGATATATACGGCTGTGATTATAATCGAAGAGAATTCTCTTGGTAGATCATGCGGTCTACATTTGATTGTGAGGAATTCTAAATCAGGTGAACAGAAGGATTTGAGTTCCTGTATGTTTCTTTCATCACATCATGTCACGTTGGCCATAAGGCATACGCCCCCGCCCGTCTTCTTACCAGAAAGATGTTTGTTTCTGTCGGCGCGATGCGTGGAGAAACCCGCTGGCTGCACCGCTTCGGATTGCTTCTCTCCAGTTAGCCATGTTTCCGTGAAGCAGAGAACGTTACAGTCTCTGATGTCCCTCTGGAATGCTACCCTTGCTCGGATTTCATCAACCTTGTTGTCAAGAGACTGGACATTGGCAAGAAGAATGCTAGGGAGTGGTGCACGATGTGCCCGTCTCCGGAGTCTGACCAGAAGACCGCTTCGTTTCCCTCTTTTTCTGAGTCGTTTTTTTTTGGGGTCGCTGCATGTGATCCACTCGGTTACACTGGTTGTAAGGCAGAACACAGGATCCGCATCGCGAAAAACATATTCTTGGTCGTACTGATGGTGAGTTGACGCTGATCTTATATTCAGTAGTTCTTCTCGGCTGTATGTAATGAAACCTAAGATGACCTGGGGTACTAGTGTAAGAAATAACACGTAAAAAAACAAAAAACTGCATAGTTTCCTAGGAACGCGAAGCGAGGCGGCCATCTCTGTCGGCGCCGGAAGATGACATGTGTTCAGTGATTGGGTCTCAGTGTAGGCAGCAGTCTCACCGAGTTAGTGATGACGATTTGACAGTTTGATAGCTATTTTTCAATCTCTCACTCCCAGCCTTGATTCACCTGTACTGACCTCGCCTTCTGGATTATACCGGTGTGAACAGACAGTAGCTCGGGTGGTTGTTGTCCTTGTGATGCGTTGTGTAGACCGCACCACCCTCTGAAGAGCCTTGCGGTTGAGAACGGTGCAGTTGCCGTACCAGGATGTGATACACAATCTAGAGCATCCTGGCGGGCTGTATCTGTAAAAAGTTTGTCAGGGTTTTGGGTAACGGGGAAAATTTCTTCAGCCTCCTGAGGTTGAAGAGGCACTGTTGCGCCTTCTTCACCATACTGTCTGTGTGGGTGGACCATTTCAGTTTGTCTGTGATGTGTACGCCCAGGAACTTAAAACATTCCACCTTCTCCACTGCTGTCCCTTCGATGTGGATAGAGGGTGCTCACTCTGCTGTTTCCACGATCATCTCCTTTGTTTTGTTGACGATGAGTGAGATGTTGTTTTCCTGACCTAACTTTCCGAGTGCCCTCACCTCCTCCCTGTAGGCTGTCTCGTGGTTGTTGGTGATCAAGCCCACTACTGTTGTGTCGTCTGCAAACTTGATGACTGAGTTGGGGGTGTGCATGGCCATGCAGTCGTGGGAGAACAGGGAGTAGAGGAGAGGGCTGAGCACACACCCTTGTGGGGTCCCAGTGTTGAGGGTCAGAGAGGTGGAGATGTTGTTTCCTACATTCACCACCTGGGGGCGGCCAGTCAAAGTCCAGGACCCAGTTGTACAGGGAGGGGTTGAGACCCAGGGCCTCCAGCTTGATAATGAGCTTGGAGGGTACTATGGTGTTGAATGCTGAGCTGTAGACAATGAACAGCATTCTTACATAGAGTTGAAGTCGGAAGTCTACATACACTTAGGTTAGAGTCATTAAAACTCATTTTTCAACCACTCCCCAAATGTATTGTTAACAAATTATAGGTTTGGCAAGTCGGTTAGGACATCTACTTTGTGCATGACACAAGTCATTTTTCCAACAATTGTTTACAGACACATTATCTCACTTATAATTCACTGTATCACAAGTCCAGTGGGTCAGAATTTTACTGTGCCTTTAAACAGCTTGGAAAATTCCATAAAATGATGTCATGGCTTTAAAAGCTTCTGATAGGCTAATTGACATCATTTGAATATATTGGAGGTGTACCTGTGGATGTATTTCAAGGCCTACTTTCAAACTCGGGGCCTCTTTGCTTGACATCATGGGAAAATCAAAAGAAATCAGCCAAGACCTCAGATTTGTTTTTTAGACCTCTAAAAGTCTGGTTCATCCTTGGGAGCAATTTCCAAACGCCTGAAGGTACCACTTTCATCTGCACAAACAATAGTACGCAAGTATAAACACCATGGGACCATGCAGCCGTCATACCGCTCAGGAAGGAGACGCGTTCTGTCTCCTAGAGATGAACGTACTTTGGTGCGAAAAGTGCAAATCAATCCCAGAACAACAGCAAAGGACCTTGTGAAGATGCTGGAGGAAACGAGTACAAAAGTATCTATATCCACAGTAAAACGAGTCCTATATCGACATAACCTGAAAAGCCGCTCAGCAAGGAAGAAGCCACTGCTCCGAAACCGCCATAAAAATGCCAGACTATGGTTTGCAACTGCACATGGGAACAAAGATCGTACTTTTTGGAGAAATGTCCTCTGGTCTGATGAAACAAAAATAAAACTGTTTGGCCATAATGACCATCGTTATGTTTGGAGGAAAAAGTGGGAGGCTTGCAAGCCGAAGAACACCATCCCATCCGTGAAGCACAGGGGCGGCAGGATAATGTTGTGAGGGTGCTTTGCTGCAGGAGGGACTGGTGCACGTCACAAAATAAATGACATCATGAGGAGGGAAAATTATGTGGATATATTGAAGCAACATCTCAAGACATCAGTCAGGAAGTTAAAGCTTGGTCGCAAATGGGTCTTCCAAATGGACAATGACCCAAAGCATACTTCCAAAGTTGTGGCAAAATGGCTTAAGGACAACAAAGTCAAGGTATTGGAGTGACCATCACAAAGCCCTGACCTCAATCCTATTGAAAATGTGTGGGCAGAACTGAAAAAGCATGTGCGAGCAAGGAGTCCTACAAACCTGACTAAGTTACACCAGCTCTGTCAGGAGGAATGGGACGAAATTCACCTAACTTATTGTGGGAAGCTTGTGGAAGGCTACCCGAAACGTATGACCCAAGTTAAACGATTTAAAGGCAATGCTACCAAATACTAATTGAGTGTATGTAAACTTCTGACCCACTGAGAATGTGATGAAAGAAATAAAAGCTGAAATAAATAATTCTCTACTATTATTCTGACATTTCACATTCTTAAAATAAAGTGGTGATCCTAACTGACCTAAAACAGGGATTTTTACTAGGATTAAATGTCAGGAATTGTGGAAAAACTGGGTTTAAATGTATTTGGCCAAGGTGTATATAAACTTCCGACTTCAAATGTAGGTATTATTTTTGTCCAGATGGGATAGGGCAGTGTGCAATGTGATGGCGATTGTGTGCAGTGTGATGACGAGCCTCTCAAAGCATTTCATGATGACAGAAGTGAGTGCTATGGGGCGGTGGTCATATAGTTCAGTTATCTTTGCCTTCTTCAGTACAGGAACAATGGTGGCCATCTTGAAGCATGTGGGGACAACAGACTGGGATAGGGAGCTATTAAATATGTCTGTAAACACACCGGCCAGCTGGTCTGCGCATGCTCTTAGGACGTGGCTAGGGATGCCATCTGGGCCAGCAGCCCTGCGAGGATTAACAAGTTTAAATGTTTTACTCACGTCAGCCACTGAGAAGGAGAGGGGCAGCCGCAGTCTTTGTTAGCGATCCGCAACGGTGGCACTGTGTTATCCTCAAAACGGGCAAAGAAGGTGTTTAAGTTTGTCTGGAAGCGTGACGTTGGTATCCGTGACGTGGCTGTTTTTGTTTTGTAGTCCGTGATTTTCTGTAGACCCTGCCACATAAGTCTCTTGTCTGAGCCGTTGAATTGCGACTTCACCTTGTCCCTGTAATGGCATTTCACTTGTTTGATTGCCTTGCGGAGCGAAACCATCCACTGTTTCTGGTTAGGTTAGGTTTTAATGGTCACAGTGGATGCGACGTCTCCAATGTACTTATTTATAAACGCACTCACAGAGTCAGCGTCTAGGTCAATATTGTCCTCTGAGGCTGATTGGAACATATTCCAGTCCGCGTGATCAAAACAATCTTGGAGCGTGGCTTCCGATTGGTCAGACCAGCGTTGAATGGTTCTCGTCACTGGTACATCCTGTGAGTTTCTGCCTATAAGCTGGGACGAGCAAGATTGGTTCATGGTCGGCTTTGCCGAAGGGAGGGCGGGGGAAGGCTTTGTATGCATCGAGGAAGTTAGAGTAGCAGTGGTCGACAGTATTAGCCCTATGTGTCGTGCAATCAATATACTGATAAAATTTAGGTAGCATTGTTCTCAAATTTTCTTTGTTAAAATACCCAGCTACAATAAATGCATATACAGTGCCTTGCGAAAGTATTCGCCCCCCTTGAACTTTGCTTCGTCCCAGTCTCAGGTCTTTTGCAGACTCCATCAGGTTTTCTTCCAGAATGGTCCTGTATTTGGCTCCATCCATCTTCCCATCAATTTTAACCATCTTCCCTGTCCCTGCTGAAGAAAAGCAGGCCCAAACCATGATGCTGCCACCACCATGTTTGACAGTGGGGATGTTGTGTTCAGGGTGATGAGCTGTGTTGCTTTTACGCCAAACATAACGTTTTGCATTGTTGCCAAAAAGTTCATTTTGGTTTCATCTGACCAGAGCACCTTCTTCCACATGTTTGGTGTGTCTCCCAGGTGGCTTGTGGCAAACTTTAAACAACACTTTTTATGGATATCTTTAAGAAATGGCTTTCTTCTTGCCACTCTTCCATAAAGGCCAGATTTGTGCAATATACGACTGATTGTTGTCCTATGGACAGAGTCTCCCACCTCAGCTGTAGATCTCTGCAGTTCATCCAGAGTGATCATGGGCCTCTTGGCTGCATCTCTGATCAGTCTTCTCCTTGTATGAGCTGAAAGTTTAGAGGGACGGCCAGGTCTTGGTAGATTTGCAGTGGTCTGATACTCCTTCCATTTCAATATTATCGCTTGCACAGTGCTCCTTGGGATGTTTAAAGCTTGGGAAATCTTTTTGTATCCAAATCCGGCTTTAAACTTCTTCACAACAGTATCTCGGACTTGCCTGGTGTGTTCCTTGTTCTTCATGATGCTCTCTGCGCTTTTAACGGACCTCTGAGACTATCACAGTGCAGGTGCATTTATACAGAGACTTGATTACACACAGGTGGATTGTATTTATCATCATTAGTCATTTAGGTCAACATTGGATCATTCAGAGATCCTCACTGAACTTCTGGAGAGAGTTTGCTGCACTGAAAGTAAAGGGGCTGAATAATTTTACACGCCCAATTTTTCAGTTTTTGATGTTAAAAAAGTTTGAAATATCCAATAAATGTCGTTCCACTTCATGATTGTGTCCCACTTGTTGTTGATTCTTCACAAAAAAATACAGTTTTATATCTTTATGTTTGAAGCCTGAAATGTGGCAAAAGGTCGCAAAGTTCAAGGGGGCTGAATACTTTCGCAAGGCACTGTATATATATATATATATATATATATATATATATATATAGATATATATATAGTTTGCAGTTTACATAGAGTCGAGTGTGGTGTTCGCTTGAGGGGGGGGGGGGGTGTACACAGCTGTGACTATTGCTGATGAGAATTCTCTTGGTAGGTAGAATGGCCGACATTTGATTGTAAGGAATTCTAGGCCGGGTGAGCAGAAGGACTTGAGTTCCTGTGTGTTGTTATGATTACAACAAGAGTTGTTCATCATAAAACATACACCCCCGCCCTTCCTCTTCCCAGAGAGGTGTTTATCTCTTTCAGCAAGATGCATGGAGATGCCCGGTGGCTGAACGGATTCCGACAACATATCCAGAGATAGCTATGTTTCCGTGAAACAGTGAATGTTACAATCTCTGATGTCTCTCTGGAAGGCAACCCTCGCTCGAATTTTGTCTACCTTGTTGTCAAGAGAAGAGACATTAGCTTGTAGTATACTCGGGAGAGGAGAGAGATGTGGCCGTTTTCGAAGCCTGAACAGAAGACCACTCCGTCTGCTCCTTCTGTGTCGCTGTTGTTTTCGGTCAGCTGCTGGAATTAGATCCATTGTCCTGGGTGGTGGTCCGAAGAGAGGATCTGCTTCGGAAAAGTCGTATTCCTGGTTGTAATGTTGGTAAGTTGACGTTGCTCTTATATCCAATAGTTCTTCCTGGCTGTATGTAATAACACTTAAGATTTCCTGGGGTAACAATGTAAGAAATAATACATAAAAAAATAAAATACTGCATAGTTTCCTAAGAACACTGTCACGCTCTGACCTTCAATATCTCCGTTTTCTATATATTTTGGTTAGGTCAGGGTGTGACAAGGGTGGGTATGCTAGTTTTTGGATTGTCTAGGGTTTTTGTATGTCTATGGGTTTTGTAGGTCTAGGTCTTTATATGTCTATGGTGGCCTGATATGGTTCCCAATCAGAGGCAGCTGTTTATTGTTGTCTCTGATTGGGGATTATATTTAGGTGACCATTTTCCCTTTTGTGTTTGTGGGTTCTTGTTCTATGTTTAGTTGCCTGTCTGCACTACTCATATTAGCTTCACAGTTCGTTTTGTTATTTTGTTCAGTGTTCATTCTTATAATAAAGAACGTACGCTTACCACGCTGCACCTTGGTCTCCTCCTTACAACGAACGTGACAGAAGAACCCACCACAAAAGTACCAAGCAGCGTGGTAAGGAGGAGCACGCTTTATGGAGAAATGGACATGGGAGGAGATCCTGGATGGAGCAGGACCCTGGACGCAGGCTGGGGAGTATCGCTTTTCGAAGGAAGAAATAGAGGCAGCGAAAGCGGAACGGCGATATTACGAGGAGAAATACAAACGAGGCAAGCATGAGAGGCAGCCCCAAGAAAATCTTTGGGGGGGGGGCACATGAGGAGATTGGCTGAGTTAGGTTGGAGACCTGAGCCAACTCCTTGTGCTTACCGTGGGTAGAGTGTGACTGGTCAGGCACCGTGTTATGCAGTGATGCGCACGATGTCTCCAGTTCGTATTCATAGCCCGGTGCGCTCTATTCCAGCTCCTCGCATTTGCCGGGCTAGAATGGGCATCAGCCAGGATGGATGGTGCCGGCTCAGCGCTCCTGGTCTCCAGTACACCTCCTTGGACCAGGATATCCTGCGCCGGCTCTGCGTTCTGTGTCTCCGGTGCGTCTGCACAGCCCAGTGCGTCCTGTGCTAAAGCCCCGCACTTTCCGGGCTAAAGTGAGCATCCAGCCAGGACGCATTGTGCCAGATCTACGCTCCAGATCTCCAGTTCGCCTCCACAGTCAAGTAAGTCCTGTGCCTGCTCCCCGCACTGAGGTGCGTGTCTCCAGCCCGGTACCACCAGTGCTGGTCCCATGCACCAGGCCTCCACTCCAGCGATGGTCCCCAGTCCGGAGTCTCCAGTGATGATCCACAGTCCGGTTTTACAAAGGCGGAGGGATCAGAGTAAGGAGGGGTGGCTGCATCCAGAACCGGAGCCGCCACCGAGGGTAGATGCCCACCTGGAACCTCCCCTATAGGTTCAGGTTTGCGGCCGGGAGTCCGCACCTTTGGGGGGGTGGGGGTACTGTCACGCTCTGACCTTTAATATCTGTTTTCTTTATATTTTAGTTAGGTCAGGGTGTGACGAGGGTGGGTATGCTAGTTTGTGTATTGTCTAGGGCTTTTGTATGTCTAGGGGGTTTGTAGGTCTAGGTCTTTATATGTCTATGGTGGCCTGATATGGTTCCCAATCAGAGGCAGCTGCTTTATCGTTGTCTCTGATTGGGGATTATATTTAGGTGGCCATTTTCCCTTTTGTGCTTGAGGGTTCTTGTTCTATGTTTAGTTGCCTGTCTGCACTACTCATATTAGCTTCACGGTTCGTTTTGTTATTTTGTTTGTTCAGTGTTCATTCTTATAATAAAGAATGTAAACATACCACGCTGCACCTTGGTCTCCTCCTTACAATGAACGTGACAAACACGAAGCGAGGCGACCATCTCTATTGGCGCCATCTGATATGATGGCGCTGACACATAGGAGGTCCCGTGAAAAAACCTGACCCCCATGGAAATCAAATGCCCATCCAACTGACTCATTCTCATGCCGGCCCTATCTGTTACAGAAATCTATTAACCTCTGTTGTGTTCTAAAAGCACAAATTACTATCCAATAGTGCTACAGTACATGCCCACTGAAGAGAGAGAGCAGACACAGAAGTATTTTCTCCTCTTTTCATTCCATTCCATTGGGTTATAGGGGTTAATCCAGAAAGCATGTGTGTTCTTAATCAAGCCATTGGGGAGGTGTGTGTGTGTGTGGTCCTATATTCAGCTCTCATGTGAGCGCATAGTGTAAAATATCAGTGCATTCGTAAATTAATGTGTGACTGGACACGTGTGTGTGCCGTGTTAGTGACCTTCCTGACTGGACACACACCAGTGCTGGCGCCGGTGTTGGGGGACTACCTATGTGCACATTCTCATTCCCATAAAACATAAGGCTTCAGTTGCACTACAGAGCGCAAGGATTGCATCCCTGTGGAAACAAGACAACCTCATAACCCTGATTTAGCTCTGTCGTAAGAAGCAATCTATAAAGGTCGAAGGTCACATCCACACTATTTCTAATCACTTACGTATATATTTATGTTTTTGCATTATTGAGTGGCAGTAATGTGATGGAAAGGTTAAGAGGACAGGTAAAGAGAGAGAGCGCTGCGCACACACACACACGTGGGCACACACACTACCAACCTCCCACGGCCTAGAAGACCTCTCATACCAGATAATTTTAAGTGCACTGAGCCATAATGTCAATGCACATGCCAAGCTCCAATCTCAGAGGATCGTATATAGAGGGTGGTATGGTAGACACTCCGGACAATGACGAATCAGGATTCATGCTTCCTTGCCTCCCTCCATGACTCCATGGAAGTTCTTTGGACTTGTCATTCCTAAAGGAGTGGCTAGGAAGGGTAGGAGCCTGGATAACTATGTGTTCTAAAGAAAGAAGAGCTATTCTGGACCTGTGTCAGTGGATGCTATAGGAAAACTAGCACAGAGCTCCACTAGCCTAGTCCATGACAGCATCTTGACAGGGAGAGTCAAGAGTTTCTGAAACCCAAATTACAAACTCTGTCTCTCTAGGATCTATCCTGCTCTGTCATTTCTCCACATCTTCCAGACAGGAAGCTGCTGTCAGGGCCTTTGGATCCACCAGGCCTCACAGCTCCATAACCCTCCATTTTGTGGGAACGAGGGGGGCGATATCTAAACCACTGGAACTTTTTACACAGGCATTTTTATCACCTCCTCAAAGGGCCGGGCTAAATCTAGGTCTTGTGATGAGGTTTCATATTCACAGCAGGCTGTAACAAAAAGAGTGTCTCTTTGGTACAGGGAAGGGTGAGGCTCAGTTAATTAAGACAGAGCTGTTTTAACCTCCAGTAAAAACAAATGTAAAGAAAAGTGGCGAGTGAGAAACAATACAGTGGAGATCGGATAACAGTCCTTGAGAAGAACATAGTGCCCGGTGTTGTTTCACAGAGATTCTTCCTCACGTCACTCCATGGTGGCTCTTCTGACAATGAGCCACTTCAGAGAAGAGCTTCTCTCCCAAAGCTGAGTAGCTGTATAGACAGCCCAAATGGTTTGATTTTACTTTCTTTGCCAAGAACTGAACAGGCATAGACAGCAAATGTGACTTGGTCCATAGATGTTGTGATAAAATAGACTGAGCATTCTGCTCGGGCAATAGCATGGAGAGCCCAAATTGTGTGGCTCCTGTCCTCTACCAAAAAAATAAAGTTTGCACTGTGGTCCTTGTGACACCCATTGAAGCCTTAGCATTGTGAGGTAGTGAAGCTTATCCACCCTCTCTGTTCCAAAATGACCCCACATACCAACATGTCAACACGGAGATATTAATGCTCGTTGTGACACCGGGTCAAACCCCAGCCCTCTTAGTGAGAGGGTGACACATTCAACACACATCCACCTCCAGACCAGGGGCTTAGAGCCAGTTGACGCCAGTGACCCAATAACAAGTCCTCAGCCTGGGTGTACCTCAGAGTCCTGTACTGGTACCACTCACTAAGGTGGGCGTTTACAGAACAGCATACAGTCAAAGCACAATGTCATACAAAACAAGCTGACTCTCTTGTGTGCTTTGTTAGCTATACACTCAGGAGAAGGCTGAAACCTGTTTGTCTTAGATAAAGTATGTATATGTGTATTGTCATACTAATCATACACCCAACCATAATAACTCCAAGGCTAATAATAGCAGACTGCATTTTGACTGCTATTCAGACCCCTAATGTTGGAACAGAACTCCACCCTGGGTTCTTCCTTCTATAAACATGCACACAGTACAAAGGTTCGTTCAGTGTGTGTGTGTGTGTGTGTGTGTTAAAGCAATACATGACATTGTATGTAATGGTGGCCAACTCAGTGGCCGTGTGGTTAGAGTGTCTGCCCTGAGATTGTAGGTTGTGAGTTCAATCCTTGGCCGAGTCATAGCAAAGGCTGTATGAGTGGAACCTGATGCATCTCTACTTGGCATTAAGGAGATAGATTTGGGGTAAGGCACTGCGATAGACTAGCATTCTGTTCAGGGGGTGTACTTGTACATCAAGCTGCTAGCCCTCCTGCCCTGTGTGTGTACGCCTATGAGAGATCATATGTGTAATCATGATTTGAGGGCATTAGCATTAAAGGGCATCAGCATTAAAGGGCATCAGCATTAAATCCCCTGCAGAAACACAGAAACACAGATTTGAGCATTGATGAAATGTTGTCTCCTGTTGTAGAGATCCGTTCAGGTGAACTTGCCTCGCCCTTGCATCATCATTCAACGCTCATCATCAGCCTGTCTGTCCCCAATTCCCCCTCCTCCATTATGATGTCATCCACTGTGCTTTATCCTCCCAGAATGCTTTGCTTGAGATGACAGCAGACAAACAAAACAAATCCTAAAAAAAAAGCTAAAATTGCCCTGGGCTACAGTCCACAAGGAGCGAGAAGTTTGGATGTGATTATAATGGTATGGAAGGAAAGGAAACTGCTGAGGGGTAAAACAGAGTGGTGGTTGGAAGGCACTTCTGAGGACAGCAGTAGCCACTACTCAGCAGGTGGGCAGACAGGAGTCAAATCAGCACAACATGATCTGTTCCTGCCTCACCGGAATTTTACATGACTGTGGTTTTTAGCAGGGTTACCTGATTCTCAGCAATGGAATAGTGCTGGTACAAAAACAACAAACTCCCTTATAAAGCACTGTATGTTCGAGAGGCCAGAGCTCAAAAGTTGCCCCAAAGCAACTGTGCACAACAACAGAGAGACAGAGCTCGCCAAGGCTTTGCTATGAACACCACTGAAGCCCTTAACCCTTACCTACTGGGCCTGATACAGATCATCGGATTCACTAGCTCGGTTTCTTGTTTCACTCAGGGGAACCGCCAAATATAGCAGCTATCGCAGCCTGCCTCACAAGTTGCCATGGGACTAAACAACAGTGGTTGTCAAGGGCTTGTTTTAATCAGATGGAGGGGCTGGTGGGGTGTTAGAGAAAAGGGGGAGGGTGAAGGTGGGAGAGAGGGAGAGCAATTACATAATGATTACAGTGCAGAGTGATGCCATGACGATAAAAGAAAGAGTCAGAGATTTACAGAGTAGGAAGAGGGGAGGAGGGAAAAAGGGAGAAAAAAGTAGGGAAGGAGAGTGTTTTATGAGTGCATAGATCTTCCATGCATCCAATGCTTACACACACACACACACACACACGGAAGGAGGAGGGGGCTCACTGTTGCTAGGGTAAACCACACATACACACAAGGAATAAGTTAGCCCTAAATATTTCTAAAACTAAAAGCATTGTATTTGGAACAAAACACTCACTAAACCCTAAACCTCAACTAAATCTTGTAATAAATAATGTGGTGCCACAAGAAAAGGATTTAGGAAAATTGCAATTAGCTCACAACAGGGCAGCACGGCTGGCCATTGGATGTACACAGAGAGCTAATATTAATAATATGCATGTCAATCTCTCCTGGCTGAAAGTGGAGGAGAGATTGACTTCATCACTACTTTCATTTATGAGAGGTATTGACATGTTGAATGCACCGAGCTGTCTGTCTGAACTACTGGCACACAGCTCTGACACCCATGCATACATGCAGGTCTCTTCACAGAGATGGGAGGCTCACAGTATTACATAGAGCCATGACTACATGGAACTCTATTCCACATCAAGTAACTGAAGCAAGCAGTAAAATTAGATTTATAAAACAGAAAAATACACCTTATGGAACAGGGACTGTGAAGCAACACAAACATTGGCACAGACACAGACACAGATTTAATACTGTAGATATGTGGTGTTTTTAAAATTGCATACATTTCCTACATTTTGCGGGACCCCAGGAAGAGTGGGGATCCATAATAAATTCAAATACAAATACTAGAGGTCGACCAATTATGATTTTTCAACGCCGATACTGATAATTGGAAGACCAAAAAAAGCCAATACCGATTACATCGGACATTTTTTATATATATATATATATATATATATATATTTGTAATAATGACAATTACAACAATACTGAATGAACAATGAACACTTATTTTAACTTAACATAATACACAAATAACATGTATTTAGTCTCAAATAAATAATGAAACATGTTCAATTTGGTTTAAATAATGCAAAAACACAGTTGGAGAAGAAAGTAAAATTGCCATGTAAAAAAGTTCATGTTTAAGTTCCTTGCTCAGAACATATGAAAGCTGGTGGTTCAATATTCCCAGTTAAGAAGTTTTAGGTTGTAGTTATTACAGGAATTATGACACGTCAACTATTTCTCTCTATACCATTTGTATTTCATATACCTTTGACTATTGGATGTTCTTATAGGCACTTTAGTATTGCCAGCCTAATCTCGGGAGTTGATAGGCTTGAAGTCATCAAGCATTGCTAAGAGCTGCTGGCAAATGCAGTAAAGTGCTGTTTGAATGAATGCTTATGAGCCTGCTGCTGCCTACCACCTCTCAGTCAGACTGCTTTATCAAATCATAGACTTAATTATATGTATAATAAATATAATAAAAACAGAAATGAGTCTTTGGTTATTAATATGGTCAAATCTGGAAACTATCATTTCAAAACCAAAACGTTTATTCTTTCAGTGAAATACTGAACCGTTCCGTATCTAAAAATTGCTGTTACATTGCACAACCTTCAATGTTTTGTCATAATTATGGAAAATTAATTACGGTCACACAGTTCGCAACGAGCCAGGCGGCCCAAACTGTTGCATATACCCTGACTCTGCTTGCAGTGAACGCAAGAGAAGTGACAATTTCCCTAGTTAATATTGCCTGCTAACATGAATTTCTTTTAACTAAATATGCAGGTTTAAAAATATGTACTTCTGTGTATTGATTTTAAGAAAGACGTGGATGTTTATGGTTAGGTACATTTGTGCAACGATTGTGCTTTTGTTAAATCATCACCCGTTTGGCGAAGTTGAAGTAGGCTGTGATTCGATGATAAATTAACAGGCACCACATTGATTATATGCAACACAGGACAAGCTAGTTAACCTAGTAATATTATCAACCATGTGTAGTTAACTTGTGATTATGTGAAGATTCATTGTTTTTTATAAGATAAGTTTAACGCTAGCTAGCAACTTACCGTGGCTCCTTGCTGCCACAAGGTCCTTTTGACGCTGCACTCGCGTAACAGGTGGTCAGCCTGCCATGCAGTTTCCTCATGGATTGCAATGTAATCGGCCATAATCGGTGTCCAAAAAGGCCGATTTACAGATTGTTATGAAACCGGTCCTAATTAAATCGGCCATGGCAATTAATCGGTCGACCTCTAACAAATACACACACACCAGTTATGCACAGAATATTTACTGTAATGCATTACTGTTATTGAATATCACCTCTGACCCTGACCCAACCTTAAGCTCTGCAATCATGGGTCTGTTTTTCCCTCATAAGTAAGTGGGATATTGTGCGTGCCTACGTGTGCGTGTGTATGTATGGAAAACGTGAACCTGAACTAATGAGCAACATCAGCTGGCACAGTTGGTCATTGAAACAGTTTCTTGTAACGCCTCAACTGTTCAGCTCTCTAAAGTGGCCATGTAATTTACTTACAGTACTTCAGTACCAACGAGATAAAACAATGTGACCTTCTCACGCGACATCACGAGGCACCTAACGTATGTGCACGCATAATATGGTGACTTGTTGGTCATGCAGAAGGCACTATGTCAGTCTCAGTCTTTTCAGTGTGTCTGGCCTATAAATGTGTGTATACGGCAACCACGCACGCAGGCACACGCAACAGACACCAGTCTCAGCCCCGGAGATGAGTACAGTGCAGAAGTAGTTATTTAGGGCAGGGCACTCACCCTCAGCCTTAACCCACCACTGTCTGTTACTGCCACTGTCTGCCCCCTGGCACATAACTAATACACAGCTACCGCTATGTCGGGATGAGAGAAGGAACAGAGGAGGAAAGGGGGAGGGAAATGGGAGATTTCAAATGAAAGAATACAAGACAAAGAAAATAACAGAGAGAATGAGGGGAAAGGTGAAAACTAACAGCCAGCAGGCCAGAAGTCTTGGGACACCTTCATGGGCATGGCCATTCATTCAATAGAGCTAGGGATTCACCATCAGTAACACACCACTATCCAATGATACCCTGGTCCATCTTCTCTCTATTACACCACCAAGAGCTCTCTCCTCCCCACCCGTCCTCTGCCAGCTGGTCCTTGAGCACAGGCATTTAAAAACCTGCCTAAACTCCTCTACCTCCCTGTGTCCTCAGGGTACGGCCCTGCTCCACATGAAACTGATAGGGGATGAGCAAGACACGCATCTGATGGGCTTACCTGCAGACAGAGAGATGAGGGGAGCAGGTGCTAGCCCTCCATAGCTCTCTGTCTGGCCTCTGCCCTGTGGGCTGTGGTGAGGGCTGAAAGTGTGTTTATGTTTTGGGGGGAGGGGAGGTTGGGGGTTGAGAGGTAGTTACAGGCCACTTAGTTAAATGTCAGTTAACACCTGACTTTCACTCCATAGAAAATCTGTTTAGATCTGGAAACAGCAGGTGACCCTTTACACAAAAAAGTCATGTGCACACACACTAACCCTCGCTAGAGACAACAGTGCTGCACGACAGAAAGCCAGAGTTTAAATTCAGTGCCATCCTCGGCCCAAACCCAGAGCCAAACCACGGCAACTCATCGCCATGACAACTATACAACCCCCCCCTAACCTACCACCCACTCCCCCTCAATCAATACACCCCCACCACCTGTGCAACTGAGCCGAACTTAGTCGGAACTGCAAGGCTTTTGTGGAGAGAGCAAGGAGGTCTTTGTGAATTCAGTTCAATACCTCAGCAGCACCCTTCTGAAGGGAGTCCCAGTGCTGTATACAAGCTGGCTGGCTGGCAGAGAGGAGAGAGAGGCAGTTCTGTATACAAGCTGGCTGGCTGGCAGAGAGGAGAGAGAGGCAGTTCTGTATACAAGCTGGCTGGCTGGAAGAAGGAGAGAGAGGCAGTTCTGTATACAAGCTGGCTGGCTGGCAGAGGAGAGGAGAGAGAGGCAGTTCTGTATACAAGCTGGCTGGCAGGCAGAGAGGAGTTCTGAGGAGAGGAGAGAGAGGCAGTTCTGTATACAAGCTGGCTGGCTGGCAGAGAGGAGAGGAGAGAGAGAGGCAGTTCTGTATACAAGCTGGCTGGCTGGCAGAGAGGAGAGGAGAGAGAGGCAGTTCTGTATACAAGCTGGCTGGCTGGCAGAGAGGAGAGAGACAGAGGCAAGAGAGAAAGGTGAGAGGAGAGAGAGGCAGTGCTGGCGTGTAGAACACCTTGCTAATGAGTCTCAGTTAAGAGCACAGAGTTGGTACAGACAAAGGAGAGAAGCGAGGAGGAGGAGGAAGGGCAAGAGAGGCTGCCCTTCTTCTGCCAACATGCCCACGGCTGCATCCACAACTACCGCCTACGATGAGACGAGGCTTTCACTATCCGCCTCCACTTCCACTGTAGCAAACATGTTGGTTGTCTATATCTGTATGCTACTCTGTGTATTCAAATCATTTAAATGGGCATCTGTAGGTCCTATCTGTATAAGTGTTTGTGTGGGAGAGAGTGTCTGTGTGTGTGTGTGTCTGTGTTTGAGAGAGAGCAAGTCAATCTCTCCAAACAAGCATGTGTGTACAGTCAGTGCATGTGAGAGAGTGTCAATATTCAACTCTGTGAATCTGCATCAGAGCGTGTGGGAGTATATATGTGTTAGATAGACTATGAGGATGTATCTTTGTGTGTATATGTGTGTTTGAAGCCCCCGTTCTCTCGGGTGTTTAGAGAGTCTGCCCAGCTACAGGAGGAAGTGCTCTGGTACTCTGCTCAAATCACAGGCATTGGTTCTACTCAGGTGACCTGGGCAGACCTCAAGTATTGTGAATCAGATGAAAACAAACTTAATGAGGCCCACAGTCATTCAGTCAGTCAGTCAAACCGTTCAGTCAGCCAGTCAGTCCAACCAGCTGCCTGGCCCTGACTGTGGAGGAGAAGGGTCTGAAAGGGAAGAGGCTGTCAACCAGCTGCCTGGCCCTGACTGTGGAGGAGAAGGGTCTGAAAGGGAAGAGGCTGTCAACCAGCTGCCTGGCCCTGACTGTGGAGGAGAAGGGTCTGAAAGGGAAGAGGCTGTCAACCAGCTGCCTGGCCCTGACTGTGGAGGAGAAGGGTCTGAAAGGGAAGAGGCTGTCAACCAGCTGCCTGGCCCTGACTGTGGAGGAGAAGGGTCTGAAAGGGAAGAGGCTGTCCCCAATAAAGGAAAACAGCCATTATAAGAATCAAGGACAGATGGAGATCACATGGAAGTATGTTAAAGTGTGTGTGTGTGTGTGTGTGTGTGTGTGTGTGTGTGTGTGTGTGTGTGGTGGGAGGGTAATGTGAAGGACAACTTCTAAATAAAATATAAATTAAACTTTGTATTTACAAATAAACTGATCCATTTTAAGTTCAACAAAATAGAAGACAATAGGGGCATGGTCACAAATGTGTTTCCAGGAGATACAACTTTTATGCAATCCATCACGATTCTCTCTCAGGTAAATACAAAATGCCAATAAAACAAACCAAAGCACTTGTGGGGTGAAACACTACAGCATTGTTTCCCATATGATTTTTTTTCAGCAGTGGTGTCAAGGATTGTATTGTTACTAGCGTTAGCGCAATGACATGCTAGCAGTTCCCATTTATTTGGAGTCATTGAGCCAAATAACTATCAATTTAAAAGAATGTCTCGGCAGAAATAAATATATATATTTTATAACTACATAATGTTTTTTTGCTGCGGTGGCAACAATTTAGCAGCAGTGGGCAACCACTGCTACATTAATATAGGGGAAACTCTGCTACATTAATATAGGGGAAACTCTGCTACATTAATATAGGGGAAACTCTGCTACATTAATATAGGGGAAACTGTTAAATTAATATAGGGGAAACACTGATACATTAATATAGGGGAAACTGATAAATTAATATAGGGGGAAACCACTGCTACATTAATATAGGGCAACCACTGCTAAATTAATATAGGGCAACCACTGCTAAATTAATATAGGCAAGCTAAATTAATATAGGTCTGCTAAATTAATATAGGGCAACCACTGCTAAATTAATATAGGGCAACCACTGCTAAATTAATATAGGGCAACCACTGCTAAATTCATTAGGGGAAAACTGCTACATTAATATAGGGCAAAACTGCTACATTAATATAGGGCAACCACTACTACATTAATATGGGGCAACCACTACTACATTAATATAGGGAAACACTGCTAAATTAATATGGGGGAAACACTGCTACATTATTATAGGGGAAACACTGCTACATTAATATAGGGAAACACTGTTACATTAATATGGGGAAACACTGCTACATTAATATGGGGGAAACACTGCTACATTAATATAGGGAAACACTGCTACATTAATATAGGGGAAACTCTGCTACATTAATATAGGGGAAACTCTGCTACATTAATATAGGGGAAACTCTGCTACATTAATATAGGGGAAACTGTTAACATTAATATAGGGGAAACACTGCTACATTAATATAGGGGAAACCTTGCTACATTAATATAGGGGAAACACTGCTACATTAATATAGGGAAACACTGCTACATTAATATAGGGGCAACCACTGCTAAATTAATATAGGGCAACCACTGCTAAATTAATATAGGGCAACCACTGCTAAATTAGTATAGGGCAACCACTGCTAAATTAGTATAGGGCAACCACTGCTAAATTAGTATAGAGCAAACTGCTAAATGAATATAGGGCAACCACTGCTAAATGAATATAGGGCAAACACTGCTAAATGAATATAGGGCAAACACTGCTAAATGAATATAGGGGAAACACTGCTAAATGAATATAGGGGAAACACTGCTAAATGAATATAGGGGAAACACTGCTAAATTATTATGGGGGAAACACTGCTACATTAATAGGGGAAACACTGCTACATTAATATAGGGGAAACACTGCTACATTAATATAGGGGAAACACTGCTACATTAATATAGGGCAAACACTGCTAAATGAATATAGGGCAAACACTGCTAAATGAATATAGGGGAAACACTGCTAAATGAATATAGGGGAAACACTGCTAAATGAATATAGGGGAAACACTGCTAAATGAATATAGGGAAACACTGCTAAATGAATATAGGGGAAACATAAATTATTATGGGGGAAACACTGCTACATTAATTGGGGGAAACACTGCTACATTAATATAGGGAAACACTGCTACATTAATATAGGGAAACACTGCTACATTAATATAGGGCAACCACTGCTAAATTAATATAGGGCAACCACTGCTAAATTAATATAGGGCAACCACTGCTAAATTAATATAGGGCAACCACTGCTAAATTAATATAGGGCAACCACTGCTACATTAATATAGGGGAAAACTGCTACATTAATATAGGGCAACCACTGCTACATTAATATAGGGGAAACTCTGCTACATTAATATAGGGGAAACTCTGCTACATTAATATAGGGGAAACTCTGCTACATTAATATAGGGGAAACTGTTAAATTAATATAGGGGAAACACTGATACATTAATATAGGGGAAACCTTGCTACATTAATATAGGGGAAACCTTGCTACATTAATATAGGGCAAACACTGCTACATTAATATAGGGCAACCACTGCTAAATTAATATAGGGGAAACACTGCTAAATTATAATATAGGGGAAACACTGCTAAATTATAATATAGGGGAAACACTGCTGTATTAATATAGGGGAAACACTGCTAAATTATAATATAGGGGAAACACTGCTACAGGGAATACAGCCTTACTCACAACACAATCTCAATACTGTGAGGGGTATATAGTCCAATGGACACCTGTTGTTATTCGTCTTTTTTTATTCAAGTTCTGCTACATTCATCCATATCTCCCTAAATCCTTGTGCCCACACAGACTGCATCAGCCTCTAACCCCCCTCCTTATATCCCCTATAGCCAGTCCAGATGGCAAATCGCCACCCATACAGTAGAATGCTAAACCCTAAAACCTCAGACAATCCACAACTGTCATTAACCCCACACAAGAAAATGAGGTACACTTCCAAGAGCTAGTACCTGAGGATATATATCCAAGACCTAGTACCTGAGGATACATATCCAAGAGCTAGAACCTGAGGATATATATCCATGTCACGACTTCTGCCAAAGTCGGCTCCTCTCCTTGTTCGGGCGGCGTTTGGCGGTCGACGTCACTGGCTTTCTAGCCATCGCCGCTCCATTTTTCATGTATCCATTTGTTTTGTCTTGTTCCCTGCACACCTGGTTTTCATTCCCCAATCAATCTACATGTATTTATTCCGCTGTTCCCCATCATGTCTTTGTGTAAGATTGTTTGTGTTAAATGTGTATTGTTGACGCGCCCGACTGGTTGTTTTTACGAAGATGTTTATTTTTAAACATAATTCTTGTGACTGTTTTGCGCTTTTGCCTAAATAAAGTGTGCGCCTGTTCACAAATCTCTGCTCTCCTGCACCTGACTTCGCTACCAGTACACACACATCTTTTTTTATTTTTTCGTTAACTTACCAGGTAAGTTGACTGAGAACACGTTCTCATTTGCAGCAACGACCTGGGGAACAGTTATAAGGGAGAGGAGGGGGATAAATGGGCCAATTGTAAACTGGGGATTATTAGGTGACCGTGATGGTTTGAGGGCCAGACTGGGAATTTAGCCAGGACACCGGGGTTAACACCCCTACTTTTATGATAAGTGCCATGGGATCTTTAATGACCTCAGAGAGTCAGGACACCCGTTTAACATCCCATCCGAAAGACGGCACCCTACACAGGGCAGTGTCACCAATCACGGCCCTGGGGATTTGGGATATTTTTTTAGACCAGAGGAAAGAGTTCCTCCTACTGGCCCTCCAACACCACTTCCAGCAGCACCTGGTCTCCCATCCAGGAACTGACCAGGACCAACCCTGCTTAGCTTCAGAAGCAAGCCAGCAGTGGTATGCAGGGTGGTATGCTGACAATCTTGGATCTGACAATCCAAGAGCTAGATCCTGAGGATATATATCCAAGAGCTAGATCCTGAGGATATATATCCAAGAGCTAGATCCTGAGGATATATATCCAAGAGCTAGTGAATGACATGCAGTCAGCAGCCACAGGACAATGTTTCTCATCCTAAAAGTGCTAGTATCACCATTCATCGGACAGTGATTGATTGACAACACTAATGGACCGAATACATAGGCCAGCCATACTATCTCCTTGTGTCTAAACCCACCTCAGCTGCCCGGCCCAGGCCCAAACATTATACATTGGGTTAAGGCAGAGTAAGGTTTATTTTTTTCTTCATTAACTAGGGTACGGGCAGGGCTCGGGTATCACTAAATTGATCATCAACATTTTGAAGCTGAGCCATTTACTTGTGCTCTGCTGCGCTGTACAGTCATATCTGACTAAGATCATAAAATGTTGTTAGAAGTGCTTTGACCTTGTCAAATATAAGACAGGAGAGGTTATTTCACAGAAAATAATAATGTTCCTTGAGTTTGGTCAGAGTGACGAAAATGAGCTAACAGCTAACTGCTCTCTAATGTCTCACCATTAAGCAGGGCAGCCGAGAAGCCCAAGTGGAGCCGTTGCTATGTCACCATGAGTAGAGTGCATGCAGAGTGCATGCAGAGTGAAGGAGAGACAGATAGAAGCAGCTAATGGATTTACTAACAAGGAAGTTATTTGGGGTTTCGGGCAGGGTTAGGGCCTTCAATTTGGCAGAAGCAATCGGGGCTGGGTAGGGTAGGACCTGAACATCACGGACATGGCTAGGGCTCGGGCTTAAAATTCATGCCCGAGCTGGGCTCTAAGGCAGTGGGTAGCCCTGTGGGATTTCTCCAGAGCTTCTGTCTTTCTGCTACACATTGAGCTGATAGCAGCCGGCCGGCCACGGCAGCCATTTTGGTGTGGGACAGAGGCCTTATCAGTCAGGAGGAGGTCAGACATAGATAGCAGAATGAAGGAGGAGTTGTCTGTGAGGCCAGATCGTGCCAGGCTCTCTGGGTCTAACAGACCACTCTATTAAGAATCAATCTAGCCTGGTCTCAGAGAGAGGGAGAGAGATCGAGGGTGGAAGAAAGAGAGATGGAGAGACATCTGACTTAGCTAAAGTCTACCACCCCACACAGACATGAGTGGTGTGTCACACGGGAGGCCTATCAGGACACATCGAAAACACATGACATGATGAACTGACAGTGACATGGGTTCCCTTGGACGTATGTGCGTGCCTGTTTAGACCTATGACTCAAAGCATACTTAGCCATCCACTGGTCTCCTTCCTATGGACTCCTGCAGGCTTCATGTCTAGCTAATCCTCTCTAGGATAGAGCTGCAGCCACATTTCTAAAGACACAATGTTAATTCTGTGAAGAAACTATCCAGTGAACTGTCCACACAGAGGAAATGGCGTTTTCACAGAAACACACTCGAAAAGATCAGTACTGTTACTGTCTCTGGGAGCTAGAACAGCACTCTATCTACCTCATTTTGAGAATGTATTATTCCATTGCGCGCTCTATTACAGAGCATTAACATACTAAGTGCTTTGTGTAACAATCCGTCTCCTCACCCACAGAGAACATAAAGATGCTTATGGTTTGGAAATGAATTACGATCAATTACGATTGAAGGCGATCAGGACAAACAAGCAGCTAGTGCTTGAGATAATTGTCTTTTGTTGGAGGCACGCGAGCGAACATCAATGCTTGGCCCTTATTGATCACGTCGCAACTCGCCTCACTGCATCTTCATAATCCTATCATGACCTTTATATGGGGGAGTGGGTGGGCATGGTGCATGGAGGGGCGAGGGGAGGGGTCACTAGCTAGTAAGCCAGGAGATCTAGCTGGGTAGATGGAAGGAACAAAGCCATCTTAATAATCAGGGGGACAAGTTAAAAGAGGGAGGGGTAAAAGGACAAGATGGGGGTAAAAATCTAAATAAGGGGGTAAAAGGCCCACAAGCTGCTCATTAGATGTGGCTATGAATGGCGAGATAATGGGCCGGCCAGCCAGCCAGGCAGCTGACCTGAGGGCAGTCAATGCTGGGCCAAAGGCCAGGCCACAGTCTATAAAATGTGTTACTGGATGGACTGAAAGCCTGCTCCTTACCAAGTAGCTCTCCAGAACCTTGTCTATTCTCTTCCACATCTTCTGTCTGTCTCCATTTATTTATCTCCCTCTTTCTCGGCATGTGGCGTCACCTGCTGTGGGATTACTGCAGCCATGATGCCCACCATCCCTTCCCCCATCTTCCTCACTGAGTCATGTAACCTGGGCTGTGAAGTAGGCTAGATTTGCTCAGTGACCAAAAACCAATGACCTTCCACTCAACCTCTCCCATTTAACCTCATTGTCCCCTTCTCTCTCCATTCCTGTTCTCCCGTATTTACTTTCTATTTCACTTCGTCTTCCCCCTTTCCTCCCTTCTCTACCCCTGTGCCCTTTCTACATTCTCATGGACACTGCCCAGGCCTTGCATTCCACAGTGAGGGATGGTCCACTACTGCCAGAGCAGAGGAAGAGAAGAGAGGTGGACCTCTGTGTGTTTACATCTTTTTCCACCTTTCACAGCAGGCTGTCAGGGGGCTAGGCAGTAGGCAGAGCCTCTGTGCTTGGGTGGGCTGGCTCTGGGACGGAAAGGAGTACAGCAGTCCCTCTATTAAACTCTTGTTTAGTGCGAGTCGAGCCAGTGGTTCAGTATGCAGTAGCAGTGACTTCATCAAATCAAATCAAATTTTATTTGTCACATACACATGGTTAGCAGATGTTAATGCGAGTGTAGCGAAATGCTTGTGCTTCTAGTTCTGGATAGAAAGCCGGTATGTTCATGAAGGACCTACACCTGAGCAGGTAATAGAGGGGAAACTATGTGTTAACCACAAACAGTGAGTGAATTAGGTTGTAGCTAACAACATGGACTGGTGAGCACTAGATTACTGTGAGAAGGGGCAAGCCAGTGTTTAATTGACACTTTAGCTCACTGTTTTTTTAAAGGCACGACCAGGGATGATGGTTTGAGTCAGCAGAAGGTGGAAATTAAAATCAGGTTAAAATCAGGCCTTGCTTCTTGCCAGGTTTATAGTACCTTTAGCCTTAGACTGCTTTAAGGGAGTGCAGGCGTCCACTACAAACTACATGGACAAGAGTCTGTAGTTGGTACTGCACCGTATCACACCTCCCACCACGGACCATTAACCCTGTTCCTCCAGTTACTAGTCCTGGCTCACTCTCTCACTCATCAACCTTATCTATCATCTCTTGTAGACCTAGGGGAGATGGAGGGTCAGGGGAGGGTGAGATCTCTAAAGCTGACAGCTTCTGCGGAGCCAAGCCAACATCCCCCTGGCCCATCTGTAAAGTGATCCAACTACTCTGCCAGTATTTCCTCTGTGATGTACAGCACTGCTGCCCGACCCCAACAAAAGCCCTTGGTCCCGAGGAGAGAAGGCGGAGAAAAAAATAAGCCACAGTTCAATTAGAAAGCTCAGCCAATTACTCCTAAGTGCTTCAAATGAATGGAAAAGATGGAGACTGACACAGAACCTTCCTTGCGCAATGATCCAAAAATGTGAACTGGAGTTTTCCATTGTAAACGTAATGATATCCCGCAGCTATGATCTTGAGGTGCAGCCATACACGGATGTGTTATGCGTAGGTGTGGGTGAGGCACATATGTATGTGCATAGTAAATTCAAGAATCTCTGACGATGCATACAATAATCTACACACAAATTGGATTCATTTGATGTCTTTCTCTGTGTCTAAAATCGAAACTCAGAATGACAATGAATCAAACAGTGTGGAGAACTACCTTCTGGTATACACTGTGGCGGGCCAAGCCGCCTACTTCTCATCATTACATGGATGACTTCCACCATTTTGCTACTTCCTCACGTCTGACTAACATCCAACATCCTCTACAGCAAAGATGACATTGACTAAGTTCCTTAAAAATAACCATGTCAGACTACCTAGAATTAACTGAACTGTTGACCAATAATGGATTATAACGGAGACATTCAAATGCTGCCAACCCATTATAGTTGTAGAATGGACTAGACCAGCCTTTAAAGTATGGGTCGGGACCCAAACCTGTTAAATGGTGGGTCGCGGTAAATTTATAATTATTTCATTAATTACTGGAATTGATTTTGGCCAAGTGCAACTGCATTCTCTGTCCAGTGCTCTCTCTGCTTAGCAGTGGCGTCTCGGCTCAGTTTGGCAGCGGCGTCTCGGCTCAGTTTTTCGGCTCAGTTTGGCAGCGGCGTCTCGGCTCAGTTTGGCTCGGCTCAGTTTGGCAGCGGCGTCTCGGCTCAGTTTGGCAGCGGCGTCTCGGCTCAGTTTGGCAGCGGCGTCTCGGCAGTTTGGCAGCGGCGTCTCGGCTCAGTTTGGCAGCGGCGTCTCGGCTCAGTTTGGCAGCGGCGTCTCGGCTCAGTTTGGCAGCGGCGTCTCGGCTCAGTTTGGCAGCGGCGTCTCGGCTCAGTTTGACAGCGGCGTCTCGGCTCAGTTTGGCAGCGGCGTCTCGGCTCAGTTTGACAGCGGCGTCTCGGCTCAGTTTGACAGCGGCGTCTCGGCTCAGTTTTTGACAGCGGCGTCTCGGCTCAGTTTGACAGCAGTTTGACAGCGGCGCGGCTCAGTTTGACACGGCTCAGTTTCAGTTTGACAGCGGCGTCTCGGCTCAGTTTGGCAGTCTCGGCTCAGTTTGACAGCGGCGCCTCGGCTCAGTTTGACAGCGGCGTCTCGGCTCAGTTTGACAGCGGCGTCTCGGCTCAGTTTGACAGTGGCAGTTTGGCAGCGGCGTCTCGGCTCAGTTTGACAGTGGCGCGAGTGGGTGGAAGATGCCCGTTTGCTTCACGGTTTACCAGATCTTTTTTGGGCAGTTTTCTTGAAGATCACTCTGCGACCCACACACTGTAGTGCTGTTGTTCAGCAGCAGATGAAGCGCTTTCAGCCACTGGCTTGTCATTCCCACTCGCCATCATCGAATAGACTCAAACTAGCCAGTTCTGACTGAGCTCAATTGTCATGAAACGCAAATACAGCAATGAGTCTCTCTCTCTTGGTTTAATACAAACTTTGATAAATAACAAGGAGCGCCAACAATGTGTTTTGTGCAGGGAAGTGAGTCACTCAAAACGAACAAATTAAAAACGACAGGTCCTGACCAAACATCCACAGTATGATGGTAAACCCAGGGAGTTCTTTCAGAACAGGGCAGAATGCTTCAGGAAACAGTGCTTCCACAGTGGAAAAGTAAGTCAGCTAGGAAGGCATTTTTGTCATTTTAAACAGGTGATGACAAGCAGAAATAAGGGAGTATACTATCTCTCATAGTAGTCAATGCGAGTTTCTCTTTCAAACAATCCCCTTGTACACAGCTAATAGCTAGCTAGCTAATGTTAGCCAAAGCAAGCTATCGCAATTGTAAATGAGAACTTGTTCTCAACTTGCCTACCTGGTTAAAGGTAAAATAAATAAATAAAAATCTAGCTACTGATAGTGCTACCCTAAGTAACAACACAGATGAAGATGAAAAAAATAAACAACTGTTGTTAAAATACAAGTAATCATTTGTATTCTGAACTGGAATACATTGATTGACGCAAGCTGCTTTTTGAGGCAAACACACTCACACACTTCTGGGTTGCTCATCTACAGCAGGTTGCGGTCTCCTGCCTGGCTGAGAAAACAGTAGATGTTCTGATCCAGTTTGATGCAACTCTGGCATACTTAAGAAACAAGTAAAGTAACAGACTCAATGCTGAACATGACCTCAGGGTTACACTGTCAAAAACTGAGCCCAGAATAGACCTGCTTGTTGAAAACTTCCACCAGTCACACACCTCTCATTAGGACTGTGTGTTTTCTGGTCTAATCGGTGTGATGTGATCAATCAGTTTAGTTCAGTTCAGAATTAAAATGATTTATTGTATTTTAACAGCAACAGTTCCAACCTAGACAGCTATGTAAGAGTGTTTTTGATGGGGAAAGAAACATGAGTAGCTATTTATATGGGTATTTCATTTCATTGTTATGTTGCATTTGTTAATGGGCATAAGGGCAATGAAATGTACCGATATTCCGTATAGATGCGTGTTTTGTAAGCTTGGGTCCCAGGAAAACTGAGAATTTCCGATGGGTCCCATGCTAAAAACGTTTAAGAACGCAGGGGTTCACACGAGGGAATGCCAGGTTTCCTTGCTGACTGACTGTTGGCAGTGTGGGTAGGATGTTTTTAGGACCAGATAGTGTGAGACATGCATGCTGTTTTTCCATTACAACTCCTGCAGGGACTTACCCTCAAAACAAAAGCACCTTTGATTAAGGGATGTCTCTTTCTCTCCCTCTCCCTCTTACCATCTGAACAGCTGCAGTCCACACAGCTACAAAGGCACACAGCTGCCATTGGCTAGTCTGAGTATGATGGCCAATCAAAATGGGTTGTGAATCGAATATACACATGCAGATCCTAACACAAACACACAGCCATAGATCAAAACATGTGCAAACTCCAAACACACACACCTAGCCACTAAATTAATGTGGTTCATGGAAGAAAAGCTTGGTTTATTCCTGCCAAACTTGCAGCATGTGAGATGATTCACTAAGACCTAAGGAAGTTAAACTCCAAAAGTCAAGGTCAATTTGTGTTACAGAGCATTTCTAAACGGCCTGGCTCCCAGTTAATGACATGGTCTCACTACTGCCATGCCCACCATGCGCTAGAGCAAAATTACGCTTTTTAAACCCCCAAAGCATATAGACTTATTCTTCATGCTGTGTTGTTTCCAGAGACATACGCCAATACCAGGGGAACTCAGAACAGTTTATTCAGTCTATGGCCTCTACTAGCTCACCAAGACGTGCATAGGCAGTCTTCAAAGTGTGCATTGCATAGTAGTAAAACACACACACAGGAATGATTAGGCTTTATCCATCGGCAGCCTTAAGGGCCTTCACGACATTGGCAGACAAGTCAACATGATTTGACTTCTCTCCACCCGGCTATATATAGTAAACACATATATAGCCTATGCATCCTCAAATGCAAATTGTTTGTGCCACTCCCCAGAGCTAACATGCTGACCAGACCGCCATTGCGCTAATTTTGATTTTGTTCACCCACACCAGACACAATCAAGACACGCAGTTTCAAATATCAAAACAAACTCTGAGCCAACTATATTCATTTGGGGACAGGTCGAAAAGCATTTAACATTTCCTTGGGTCCTTGGTGTCAACATCACCAACAAACTAACATGGTCCAAGCACACCAAGACATTCATGAAGAGGGCACGACAAACCCTGTTCCCCCCTCAGGAGACTGAAAAGATTTGGCATGGGTCCTCAGATCCTCAAAAGGTTCTACCACTGCACCATCGAGAGCATCCTGACTGGTTGCATCACTGTCTTGTATGGCAACTGCTCGGCCTCCGACCGCAAGGCACTACAGAAGATAGTGCGAAAGGGTCCAGTACATCAATGCGGCCAAGCTTCCTGCAATCCAGGACCTCTACACCAGGCGGTGGCAGGGGAAGGCCTGAAAAATTGTCAAAGACTCCAGCCACCATAGTCATAGACTGTTCTCTCTGCTACTGCACAGCAAGTGGTACATGAGAGCCAAGTCTAGGTCCAAGAGACTTCTAAACCGCTTCTACCCCCAAGCCATAAGTCTCCTGAACCCCTAATCAAATGGCTATCCAGACTATTGTCCCTAAAAGGAATACTTCCTGTCAGCACACACCCAAATGCAAAGTGGATGGTTTTAGACAGAAGGGTCATTCCATATGATTTCAATCACCTTCTGATTTCACCCCTTTTGATTTGAATGAAGCCTTTCATACATGGTTGCCCATGGTAGAAGTGGTCAGAAAGTGACTTTCTGGACCTGAATGACAAAACATTCATGAGATAGAGGTGCTCAAAGTTGACCCATTTGGCATACCCCACCCTTCATCACTAAAAAAGATAATCGCTTCAGCTTGATATCATTTTAAAGCTTATAAACAGGGTTGTCAAACTGCTTCATGATTTCGTTGAGAAAAAAAGGGTTCATTTGGTTTTACAAAATTTAAGCTTTAAAGTTAATTATCTAAATACGAGTCATCTGCCCTAAAAAAAAAATATGTTCAAATATGTTGTAGCTTAAACCCTATTTACATCATCTGAGGTGTTTGTTGTGCCTGCACACGCTTGAAGAAAGAAAAGGTGGTGGCCATACATGTATGAAAGGTTTCATTCAAATCAAAAGGGGTGCAGTCAGAAAGTGATTGAAATCATTTAGAATGACCCAGAATCAAGATAATGACACACTACAGAAAACTCATGGTTGCATCTTGATGTTGACCATCTTGATGTCAACCTTCTGAGGAAGCAGCGGTCTGTATCTCCACTCTCAATGTCCTCTGGTATGATTATTACATGTTTTTATCATACCCTGCTGCTGAACAGCTATGTAGGGCTAATGGAGGTCTGCTTTGATCACTTTGTGTGAATAACAAACCCCACCAAGGGACATTGACTCAGTCCTTTACTAGGCCCCTGACTGTGATCTGCAATGAAGCCGACCTGGTCAGCCCAGTCATGGTATAGTGTACATTATTGTGAATCCATATGTTTGTTGGAGTGTTTCCATCAATTCATGAATAAAAAAAACACTTTATTTTATTGAACCTTTATTTAACTAGACAAGTCAGTTAAGAATGGGGGTGCCACAGGGTTAAATTCTTGGACCAACTCTCTTCTCTGTATAAATCAAAGATGTCGCTCTTGCTGCTGGTGAGTCTCTGATCCACCTCTACGCAGACGACACCATTCTGTATACTTCTGGCCCTTCTTTGGACACTGTTAACAACCCTCCAGGCGAGCTTCAATGCCATACTACTCTCCTTCCGTGGCCTCCAATTGCTCTTAAATACAAGTAAAACTAAATGCATGCTCTTCAACCGATCGCTGCCTGCACCTGCCCGCCTGTCCAACATCACTACTCTGGATGGCTCAGACTTAGAATATGTGGACAACTACAAATACCTAGGTCTCTGGTTAGACTGTAAACTCTCCTTCCAGACTCACGTTAAACATCTCCAATCCAAAGTTAAATCTAAAAATTGCTTCCTAATTTCGCAACAAAGCATCCTTCACTCATGCTGCCAAACATAACCTTGTAAAACTGACCATCCAACCGATCCTCGACTTCGGCGATGTCATTTACAAAATAGCCTCCAATGCCCTACTCAATAAATTGGATGCAGTCTATCACAGTGCCATCTGTTTTGTCACCAAAGCCCCATATACTACCCACCACTGCGACCTGTACGATCTCGTTGGCTGGCCCTCGCTTCATACTCGTCGCCAAACCCACTGGCTCCAGGTCATCTACCAGACCCTGCTAGGTAAAGTCCCCCCTTATCTCAGCTCGCTGGTCACCATAGCAGCACCCACCTGTAGCACGCGCTCCAGCAGGTATATCTCACTGGTCACTCCCAAAACCAATTCTTCCTTTGGCCGCCTCTCCTTCCAGTTCTCTGCTGCCAATGACTGGAACGAACTACAAAAATCTCTGAAACTGGAAACACTTATCTCCCTCACTAGCTTTAAGCACCAGCTGTCAGAGCAGCTCCCAGATTACTGCACCTGTACATAGCCCATCTATAATTTAGCCCAAACAACTACCTCTTTCCCTACTGTATTTATTTATTTATTTTGCACCCCATTATTTCTCTCTCTACTTTTGCACATTCTTCCACTGCCAATCAACCATTCCAGTGTTTTACTTGCTATATTGTATTTACTTCGCCACCATGGTCTTTTTTTGTCTTTACCTTCCTCATCTTACCTCACATTGTATATAGACTTAATTTTCTACTGTATTATTGACTGTATGTTTGTTTTACTCCATGTGTAACTCTGTGTTGTTGTATGTGTCGAACTGCTATGCTTTATCTTGGCCAGGTCGCAATTGTAAGTGAGAACTTGTTCTCAACTTGCCTACCTGGTTAAATAAAGGTTAAATAAATAAATAAAGAACAAATTCTTATTTACAATGATGGCCTACCCCAGCCAAACCCGGCCAACGCTGGGCCAATTGTGCGCCACCCTATGGGACTCCCAATCACGGGCGGTTGTGATATAGCCTGGACAGGGTCTGTAGTATTTGTATTTATTATCAGCTACTCTTCCTGGGGTCCGGCAAAACTAAGACAGTTATACTTTTTTTTTTAAATTACAATACATTCATTACGGAACTTACAACACACTAAATGTGTGCCCTCAGGCCCATACTCCACTACCACATATCTACAAGGCAAAACACATGTGTGTGTATAGTGTGTATGTTATCATGTGTCTGTATGCATGTGTCTGTGCCTATGTAGTGACGCCTCTAGCACGGAGATGCAGTGCCTTAGACTGCGCCACTCGGAAGAGGGTTCAATTGCCCAAATGTTCATTTAACAGATTATTTGTTACGGATCAAATGCATATTTTAAATGCTTTTACATATTTTAAAGTATTTTACATATGTAAATATTAATATAACAAAAATAATATGGTACAATTGATTTGGCTTTGAGTTTGCACTTTTGGGATTATCCCGTTGCATAGACTGCCAGGCAAGCTAAATCAAGTGAGGATCAAATTGGCAATTCAAAAGTTTTTAAGCAATACACTTGACCAAGGTCTAATAATTTTCCATCGGCAACCATTTGTGACCAATAAATCAGGTGACAACAGGTCTGGACATATTCTCCCAATCTCCCTTCCGTTCTACCAGATAACAGCAGCTTCAAAACAACAGGATGTGATGTAGTCTGCTCTATCCACTCCGGTGAGACGTGATGGCTGTAGCTAGATACTATCGGCATAATTTTACATTTTGTCATATAGCTGACGCGCTTATCTAGAATGATTTACAGTAAGTGGTGAGTGCATACATTCTCATCTTTTTTTTCTTACTGGTCCACCGTGGGAATCGAACCCACAACCCTGTCCATGCTCTACCAACTGGGCTACACGGGACAATCGCTTCCACATCGAATCCCATACTTTGCTAATCGACTGTAAGTGGCATGTCAATAGCTCATCACTGCATTGGATCTGAATACAGTATGCGCAACGGTGCACACCCAGTAGCGCACCCGGAGAAGTCGGTCAGGCGCCTATGATAAGGATCGCCAGACAAATTAGAGCTGGTTTGGCTTGTTAAATCTGAAGGCTTGCAGTTAGTTAGTCCTAACACAATAAAACACGACAAAATCGTTAAGAAAAGGAAATGCACATGCCTAAATCTTTAGGCTATACCTTACATCTCAGCGCAGTAATAATCCAGTCCGCAACTGGTCCAACCGTCTATAGGCTATTTGCCACTTCTCTCAAACTGGGAGAAAGATACATGTTTACGCTACTGTTTCCGCCTATTTTCGGTGGTCTCTGACAGCCTACAATAGGCTATATATTGCCTATATGGAATTGGGAAACGCAAACAAACCTTGTATACTTGTCCATACGTGCCATTGCCGACCACTTCCACCAGTTCGAAAATACCAGCTGGGTCCTGAAAATGAAATTAAGAAATGGTTAACATTTATCAAATAACTTTGTTAAAGATGGGTGGTTTTCATGGTATCATGGCCAACGTTACAACCCGTTCAATTAGGCAGTAGCGCCAGATTTGCCTCACATGCCAGTGCATTGCCAACAAAGGAAAGATAGAGGAATTTATTATCCTACCAAGAACAACACATCCCATTTGTAAAACATTTTACGCTGGTTTAGCCCATGGTTGCGTCAATAAATGGATTTGGACAGCAAACAATGTACATCCTCAGATAAGATGTATTGCACTCACCCGCAAAGAGGCAAGGTCTATGTCAACTAGACTTTTAGCTGGAGACTCGTTCGCCATTTTTCAATAATAAATATAAATTGTTAAGTCTATTTTAATCCCTTCAAGTTGATTGTGTGTATGCAATGTCGTATCTCATTATTGGAAGTGATCCCTTATTCCTTGTGAATGTAATTTCGATCCAAAGCGGGTTGTTCTTTGTACTCCCGTCGTTGTCGAGCCTACGCGGTTACTCCATATTGAGCTACCGCGGCTGGCAGTGCAGAGTGCTGCTTGCTTTCTCTATTCTCCCCCTGCCTCCCTCTCTCTTGATGTCGCTCTCTCACTCACTCCCCTGTAAAGCATCACCAACAGAGGAAGCTGAATCGGTCAGGGCCTGAGTGAGGGCAGTAGAGAGATAGAGGGAGCCGCTGCTCCCCCTATCCCCAAAATAAATGAATCCAAACATGCTGAATTTATGTGCCATGCTGATTAGCTCACAATAATGTATTTTTAAGCATTTTTTTGTAGTCTTCATAAAACGACATCCATTTACATTTTAGCAGACGTTTTATCCAGAGCGATTTACAGGCGCAATTAGGGTTATGTGCCTTGCTCAGGGGCACATTACCAAATTACCAGATTGTTCACCTAGTCGGTTTGGGGATTCAAACCAGCGACCTTTTTCGGGTTACTGGCCAAACACACTTAACTGCTAGGCTACCTGCCATCCATGCATATAGCCTACCTAAATTAGGTCTAAACTAGGTATGAACAATAATATAAACACAACATGCAACAACTTCAAAGATTTTACCAAGTTACAGTTCATATAAGGCAATAAATAAATTAGTCCTTAATCTAAAGATTTCACATGACTGGGAATACAGATATGCATTTGTTGGTCACAGATACCTTTAAAAAAAGGTAGGGACATGGATCAGAAAACCAGTCAGTATCTGGTGAGACTATCATTTTCCTCATGAGCATGACACATCTCCTTTGCATAGAGCTGATCAGGCTGTTGATTGTGGCCTGTGGAATGTTGTCCCACTCCTCTTGAATGGCTGTGTGAAGTTGCTGTTATTGGCGGGAACTGGACAGGTCGATCCAGAGCATCCCAAACATGCTCAATGGGTGACATGTCTGGTGAGTATGCAGGCCATGGAAGAACTGGGACATTTTCAGCTTCCATTGTGTACATATTCTTGCGACATGGGGCAGTGCATTATCATGCTGAAACATGAGGTGATGGCGGCTGATGAATGACACAACAATTGGCCTCAGGATCTCGTCACGGTATCTTTGTGCATTCAAATTGCTATTTATAAAATGCAATTGTGTTCGTTGTCCGTAGCTTATGCCTGCCCATACCATAACCCCACCGCCACATGGGGCACTCTGTTCACAATGTTGACATCAGCAAACCGCTCGCCCACACAGCGCCATACACACGGTCTGTGGTTGTGAGGCCGTTTGGACGTACTGCTAAATTCTCTAAAACTATGATGGAAGTGGCTTATGGTAGAGAAATTAACATTAAATTATCTGGCAAGAGCTCTGGTGGACATTCCTGCGGTCAGCATGCCAATTGTCAATCTGTGGCCTTGTGTTGTGTGACAAACTGCACATTTTAGAGTGGCCTTTTATTGTCCCCAGCACAAGGTGCATCTGTGTAATGATCATGCTGTTTAATCAGCTTCTTGATATTCCACACCTGTCAGGTGGATGGATTATTTTGGCAAAGGTGAAATACTCACTAACAGTAATGTAAATTCATTTGTGCACAAAATCTGAGAGAAACAAGCTTTTTGTGAGTATGGGATCTTTAATTTCAGCTCATGAAACATGGGACCAAAGTGTTTATATTTTGTTTACAATGTATCAATAAACCGTTTATTATATTACGGTAAGGTGGAACTCACAATATGTTTATGTGCTCTCTCTCTTCTCTCTGTTAGATTAGGCTTTCGGCCAGTTTTCTCTTATCAGTTAACTCTTATCTTATTGCGTCAAGATGTCCACCATTGTTCCTGTACCCAAGAAAGCAAAGGTAACTTAACTAAATGACTATCACCCTGTAGCACTCACTTCTGTCATCATGAAATGCTTTGAGAGGCTAGTTAAGGATCATTTCACCTCCACCTTACCTGACACCCTAGACCCACTTCAATTTGCATACCGCCCCAATAGATGCACAAACCATGCAACCACCATCGCACTGCACACTGCCCTAACCCATCTGGGGAATACCTATGTAAGAATGCTGTTCATTGACTATAACTCAGCCTTCAACACCATAGTTCCCTCCAAGCTCCTCATTAAGCTCAGGGCCCTCCTGGGTCTGAACCTCGCCCTGTGCAACTAGGTCCTGGACTTCCTGAGGGGCCGCCCCCAAGTGGTGAAGGTAGGAAACAACACCTCCACTACACTGATCCGCAACACAGGAGCCCCACAAGGGTGCATGCTCAGCCCCCTCCTGTAATCCCTGTTCACCCATGACTGCGTGGCCAGGCACACCTCCAACTCGATCACCAGGCACCGACTCTTCAATGCAGATAACACAACAGTAGTTGGCCTGATTACCAACAATGACAATAACCTCTCCCTTAACGTCAACAAAAAGCTGATCGTGGACTTCAGGAGACAGCAGAGGGAGCACACCCCTATCCACATCAACAGGACCGCAGTGGAGAAGGTGAAGAGCTTCAAGATCCTCGGTGTACTCGGCATACACATCACACTCCCACATTCTCATCGACGGGGCTGTAGTGGAGCAGGTTGAGAGCTTCGTGTTCCTTGGTGTCCACATCAACAACAAACTAACATGGTCTAAGCATACCAAGACAGTTGTGAAGAGGGCACGACAAAACCTATTCCCCCTCATGAGACTGAAAAGATTTTGCATGGGTCCTTAGATCCTCAAAAGATTTTACAGCTGCACCAGAGCCTTTCCGTTCACCTTCCCACTCCTGGGCCAGACTACACTCAATCATATGACCCACTGAAGAGATGAGTCTTCAGTAAAGACTTAAAGGTTGAGGACGAGTTTGCGTCTCTGACATGGGTAGGCAGACCGTTCCATAAAAATGGAGCTCTATAGGAGAAAGCCCTGCCTCCAGCTGTTTGCTTAGAAATTCTAGGGACAATTAGGAGGCCTGCGTCTTGTGACCGCAGCGTACATGTAGGTATGTACGGCAGGACCAAATCAGAGAGATAGGTAGGAGCAAGCCCATGTAATGCTTTGTAGGTTAGCAGTAAAACCTTGAAATCAGCCCTTGCTTTGACAGGAAGCCAGTGTAGGGAGGCTAGCACTGGAGTAATATGATCAAATTTTGGGGTTCTAGTCAGGATTCTAGCAGCCGTATTTAGCACTAACTGAAGTTTATTTAGTGCTTTATCCGGGTAGCCGGAAAGTAGAGCATTACAGTAGTCTAACCTAGAAGTGACAAAAGCATGGATTAATTTTTCTGCATCATTTTTGGACAGAAAGTTTCTGATTTTTGCAATGTTACGTAGATGGAAAAAATCTTTCCTTGAAATGGTCTTGATATGTTCTTCAAAAGAGAGATCAGGGTCCAGAGTAACGCCGAGGTCCTTCACAGTTTTATTTGAGACGACTGTACAACCATTAAGATTAATTGTCAGATTCAACAGAAGATCTCTTTGTTTCTTGGGACCTAGAACAAGCATCTCTGTTTTGTCCGAGTAACGTAACGTCTGCTTCCAACTCACTCTCAAACACATAGATCCCCAGAATGCAGCCCACTCTCCAGATCTCAATCACCTGTTCACACACCTGTATGTCATTATCACGCACTATTTAGTTCAGTTCTTTGCACCCCATTATTATAAGGTGTTGTTTGTTTTGTGACACACTTCTATGCGGAGTGCTGTTTTTCCCTGTAATGTAATCCTCCTGTGTATGATAGTGAGGCAGGCAAAAACTAACTACGCCTTTTGAGTATTCCCTGCCTGTACTGTAGCCTATCAGATTTCCTGTTAGCAACCAATTGCCCGATCTCCCTGACTACGTTACTAGCCTTTTCCCTGCCTGTACTGTTGCCCTTTTGGACCCCTTGTGTATGACCTTCTGCCTGTCCCTGGACCCAGCTACCTGCCTCCCCCTGTGGTCCTTCACAAATAAACACCTGCTGCGCCCTGCGCTTGAAACCAGCTCTCTGTCTCCTATCGTGTTCATTACACAAACAGTCTGTCATTCAGAAAAGGAAGTCTTGTCGCCTTAGTGCAGACAATATTTACAATGGTAAATGAGCTAAACGGCTGAATCATCCTGAATCAATACATCCTCTCAAAACAAGCAATATTAACCTACAAGAACACCCTCCATCTTTCTCAGAGGCCTGTGTTGTAGGCTACACAGTAACATTGTGAATGTCGCCAACCGCCAGCTCTGTCAGATGAGTTAATTAGAGCATGTGAAATGGAAGCAGTGATAAATATTTCACCACTGATGTCAACCCTGGTATTTTTTATTGGGTTCTGTCCCCTTTCCTGCATCATGTCCCATTGCTTCCACCACAACAGATATCAGCAGAATTTTTGCAAGCTCCTATCATGTCATTCACAATGGCTGAATTGTCAGTGTGCAGGCAGTCCCTGTGTCCCAAATCCTGGTGCTCTTTACACAGATCAGTTCCCTACATGTACCCCGTGACTCAACTAAGACAGGCCCAAAATGTATAAAGTATATAACAGTAGTCTTCGATGATGAAGAACTAGGTTAGTCTAACTGTCCCATCAACATTACTGTACTAAAGGCTGTAACCGTGTTTATCTTGCTGCCATCGTTAAAGTGGCTCCCTAGTTCTCATGGCCACAGCTGCCTATACAATGTGGCGACGTCACAGTTCCTCTAGCTGCCAGAAATAGGACATGCTGGGTATTGTTTGACCAGGCTGCTTAGGCCCTGGACTGTGGGAAAATGTATTGAATTATGTATGTTACATGCCACATGACTGGTTCACTTCTGTGGGGATGTAATAGTGGGATTCTGGAGTGTGTGGGGTGGAGGCTGGTAGGTGATGTAATACAAGGTTGAATTCTATTTCTCTGGCATCACATGGCTGTTATGATTTGTTCATCTCAGTCGAAAGGTTTTTCATTGCAACATAAGAGCATTTCATTCTGTGTTTTCACTGCGACATCACTCATACTGCAGTCTATTGTTATTCCCTCATATACACTGAGTGTACAAAATATTAAGACTACCTGCTCTTTCCAAGACAGCCTGACCAGGTGAAAGCTATGATCCCTTATTGATGTCAATTGTTAAATCCACTTCAATCAGTGTAGATGAAGGGCAGGATACAATTTAAATGATGTTTAAGCCTTGAGACAATTGAGACATGGATTGTGTATGTGCCATTCAGAGGGTGAATGGGCAAGACAAAATATGTGCCTTTGAACAGGGTGTGGTAGTTAGTGCCAGGTTTGTGTCAAAAACTGCAACGCTGCTGGGTTTTTCACACTCAACAGTTTCCGGTGTATCAAGAATGGATGGTGGACCAAAGGAAATCCAGGCATTTTGACAACTGTGGAAAGCATTGTCGTCAACATGGGCCAGCATCACTGTGAAACTCTTTCGACACCTCAGAGTCCATGCCCTGACGAATTGAGGTTGTTCTGAGGGCAAAAGGGGGGAGGTGCAACTCAATATTAGGATGTTGTCCTTAATGTTTTGTACACTCTGTGTATAATGTACCTTCAATGTCAATACCCTATACATTACAATGATGTCACTTTCCGAATTGTATTCCCTCATAAAATCTAAATTGGCAAAATGGGAATAAAACAGTTGTTTCTCTCATGCAAGCAGGTCCAAAAGATTCCCATAATGTCTCATCAATAATTGCAGTCTATAAAAGTACAGTAAAGTTCAATATCTGAGCATCCAGACATAATATTTGAACATTGTCTATCCCAACAGACCTGTCCTTCTATCAGAAAGATACTGTAGATGGTTGGGTAAACAGAAGAGATTCAACTGTGTGTGTGGTCTGCCCCAGTAACAGTGAGCCCCCTCCTCCTTCCATCCCTCCATACACACACACTGTGACCCAACTGAAGCCGTCAATCAGGTCAGATCAGTGCCAAGCAACATAAATTAACCTGGGGGGGGGGAATACCTGGCAGTGTGTGTGTGAGCACCTACTTGCCTCAGGGAAGCAAGAATGGAAAACAAGAGCAGACAGAGGCGGGAGGCACCGCGACTTGGGAGCGCAAATGAACGGATACTCAGAGCGATTAAAATCTTCCCATTTTTACAGCCTTACAGTTAACTACCTTCACAACCTGTGGTGTTTGATAACAGTCACACCTTGCTCACACACATGTGAAGTGAAGCTCATAGCTGTGGAGGCCCACAGTAATGTTTGACCACATGGTGGCAGTGGAGAGTTGCAGTAGATGAGTCACACCGTGCTCATCTACTTCTTCCTCCTCCAGCCACAGAGAAAAGCAGAAAAGAGGAACCGTTTGCATAATTGGGCAGCAGGCAGGGGCAAACAGGCATTGTTGGTTCTGGACCTGTACAGCAAACAGGTGCATGTGTAACTCAAAACCTTCAGCCAATTTCACACACCTCCAGGGGATAGGTTAATTACAAAAATATAATCAAAATCAAATGGGATGCCATCAAATAATATCTCATGGGATCTGTTGGTTCAAGCATCATGCCAAGATAAAGTGATCAGAGGTTACGGTTGCAGGCTTCTGTACTGTCCGGCAGCACTGAGGGAGTGAGTGCGCACCTGCGTGTTTGAGAGTGCTGGTCATGTTATTTTGGGAAACAGGAAAGGGCTGCAGCAGGATCAGCCTGAGATTACAGTTGGATGATGACTTACACAAGTCTCCTGCCACAACAGAAATATCAAACAACAAATATTTTAGAGACCCCTCAACCCTAGTGCTTCTGTCTCATGTATAGACACGTATAGATATACCTTAAACCATGTATAAACATACATAGACTGTAAGCTATACACATTCTCAAGCTGATTGATGTAAACACACTGCACAATACACACATACTTCAAATTACTCTATTGGGCAATAGATTACTGTTCTGAATCAATATGTTCACCTTATGAACAAGGCCTGATGTTGACATTTGTGCTGAGCATCTAGGTGCCCGTCAAAATCCGATTGGGGTGTGGTCTATCTGTCGGTCTGTTGTTACAAAGGGAGGAGATGAGCCGTTTCTGTCTGTATGTCTGTCTCAACTCAGCGCCCCAAAAATCCACACAGTGACTCATCTACTGTAACTCTCCACTGCCACCATGCGGTCAAACATTACTGCAGGCCATCATAGCTATGATCTCAACTTCACTTTGCCCAGCAACAGCCACACTGTGGAGTCTATATAAAAATCACCTCCAATGACAGGGCCCAGGAGAAAAATGAAAAACTTAAAAATTCTGTCATTCCCCCTGAGCTACTCATATAAACTGTACCCAAAAACAGAAGGGTGACCCAAACTAAATCTCAATGTCTTGGAAAATAAATAATCCTCTTCCTTTGTTTTAGAAAACTAACAATAGTGTAGTCTTTCTACCTATAGCCATGTAGGTGGTGGCCCTTTAACCTGAGCAGGCCTCACTCCAGGCCAGTGTTAGACTGCCCTTCAGTTTGGGTCTGGAGTTATTCCTGAAGATGAAAAACTCCTGACCCTAAATCTTCATTGGGCAAGCATAATTGGGAGTCAATCTATAGTTGTGTATTTTTCTAACCAAGGGCTGAGATTTGTATGGACTGATTGAGACCCAGTCTGTTATGGCTGGTTTATAAATCTAACAGACACTGCCTGAAGTGAAACAGTCCCTGTGAAGTTACGTAAGCAGAGCATCCACATCAAGGCCAGAAAGTAACATTCCATAAACCCTTCCAGGATAAACAGACAACAGCAAGTAAACAGGTTATAAAACAAGACATTTAAGTAAAACAAGCCAAATGTAGCCGCAAGAACTATAGTCCCAGAATATTTCCTATTTAATCTATCCCATACTTACCAGGTTGATAGTAGACAACACTAAGAAAAGGACTCAAAACGTCTCGCAGTAGACACGTCTTGGGGTATTCTACAAAGACTTAAATAAATACTTGAGATTTATCTTCCTCGATGAGTCATTTGCATGTAACGTTCTCAGTCTCCTCAACATGCTCTTAATCCGTTTTGTACTGTGGTTTAAGTTGGTTCAGCTTCCTCTTCAGAGACACTATACATACACAAAAGTATGTGGACACCCTTTCAAATTAGTGTATTTGGCTATTTTAGACACACCGGTTGGTGAGAGATCTATAAAAAATAAATGTTAAAAAAATCAAGCGCACAGCCATGCAATCTCCATAGACAAACAATGGCATTAGAAAGGCCTTACTGAAGTGCTCAGTGACTTTCAACGTGCCACCGTCATAAGATGCCAACAAGTCAGTTGGTAAAGTTTCTGCCCCGGTCAACAACTGTAAGTGCGGTTATTGTAAAGTGGAAACGTGTAGGAGCATCAACGGCTCAGCCCCGAATTGGTAGGCCACACAAGCGGACAGAACAGGACCGCGGAGAGCTGAATCGCGTAGAGAGTAAAAATAGTCTGTCCTCGGTTTCAACACTCACTACAGATTTCCAAAGTGCACTAATGTACTAATGCACTACTAATGTTTAGCGATCAGGCCTGGCTCGCATTCCAATTAATCCCAAAGGCGTTCGATGGGGTTGCGGTCAGGGCTTTGTGCAGGCCAGTCAAGTTCTTCCTCACTAATGCCCGTGGCTGAACGGAAGCAAGTCACCCACTAGATGTTGGAACATTGCTGTGAAAGCCTTCCCAGAAGAGTAGAAGCTATTATGGCAGCAAGGGGGGGGCAACTCCATATTAATGTCCATGATTTTGGAATGAGATGTTCAACAAGGTGTCCACATACTTTTGGTCATGTAATGTCATCGCAATGAAATGACAATCGCTAAATCTTTCTTTCTGAACACTTCAAGGAAAACAATCAGAAACCAAATACATCTCAGGCATCTCTTATTCCAGAAAAAAATGCTATATCTTCTTTTATAAATAAATCAAGTCATATAACACCAGCCAAAAGAGGAGCTACACATCATACAGATCAGGAGAAACAACTAAATAATTACACTTAAATAAGACATTGTAAAGGCCTCAGAGTTAACATTGATAATCACAGTTAAATCATCCAATTCACATTGACCATACATCATATACATAGCAGAAGGGAAACAAGACATGAAACAGAATAGTTTAACCTCATTTCCTTCCCAGAGACACTTACAGTACATACATTACCATTGTTGTTTTGGACTATCATTCAGATTATCATAGTTTGATTACATGTTCATAAACAATGTCAAGTTACAGTAGGGAAATTGTTTTAAATGTCTTAATTTTACTGAAAGTAAAAAATAAATGTAAAAAAAAGTTAAATTTAGATTATGTCTACCAATAAGTGAGTTTAACCCCAAATCTCTTACATTTACATACATACCAATTTCAGGACTCTTTTGCCTTTCTTTCAGATGCACTACTACTTCACCACTCTATTGAGGCACATGCCTGGGCAAGACGCAGGCTTAAGGTTCTGCATCTATTTCCCTAGTCATGTAGAAATGAGTGCAGAAAAGCCATTTAAACAGGAGCACATTCTCATATGTAGACCTTCTACTCCATTTGGTGGTTTCTATCTCTCTGGGTCTTACATGTGCCTCTCACCATAGTCAGCAGGGATTGAACAGAAACATAACATCCAAACTAAAGACAACCCAATACAATCGGTATTGTATTATTTTTCAGTCATACAAATTATTTTTTGGTACGTGTCAGGTCTTTTTTAAATATTTGTTTTTATACTAAATGTACAATATTAAGAAAATTGTATAAGTCACACCATCATGGACTCGACACAGTTATGTGGTCAGCTTAGTTCTGGTGCATCATGACAGTCACCAGTTCTATTATCTTGACCTCTTATTCCCTCCCTAAGAGAGGGGACAGAGGAAGCTGAGAGATACCGTGACATAATTCAGTCAACCCTAATGTCTAAGGGAGTCAAAGACATTGCCCTCATATCAAGTCTGATGAGTGGGTTTAATGAACGAGTGAATGACCATGCATGGTCCTAGCAGTTGTGGTGGCGGCTGAGCGGTCATCGGGGTCTCTTGCGCGTGACGAAGATAAGGACCCTGCGGATGGCGATGAGGCGGTCCTTGAGGGAGGGCATGGCCAGGATGGTGAGCTGGGCACGGTTGTCCAGAGGCAGCACAGCCAACAGCCACCAAGCCCAAGCTGGACCACTGGGATTACTCTGGAGGGAGGGATAAATGCAGCCCATTCAATCCCTATATGGCATACAAGTGTGATTCTCACCAGGTGTGTGTGTGTGTAATGGTTAGGTTAGTGTCATACCTGTGGGTCAGGGTCCTTCCCAGGCAAGTGTCCAAAGTGGCTGATTATCTGGCTCTTCATGTTATCTTTGAGGGAGGTGAACCAGCCACTGGCCTGGTCGTACACAGAGACATAAAGCTTCTGCATCTCTGATAGTTCCTGGCCCTCCACCTGACCACAAAATATATAATGCAGTTAGCATACAAAGTACACACACAATGGAACACACACGGTTGAGATGGAAGACTGAGGATCACATACACACTCCAATCATACACATATCAAACACACACACACAAAACTTAGAAAAGTGAGGATATGAATATCTATCAAGATCTATCCAAATACCTCTAATGCACTCTTTGTATCCACATGCATGCAAAACCTTCCTCACACACAGCATTAGCCAGTACACACCTTCTTATCCTCCAGGTACTCAATCTTGGCCGTGTTGTATCCGTCTCTCTGACCGTGGCTCAGCACTTTGAAGCGGGACACTCCAATGGTGTCGACCACAGACCTCCCATCGGGGAAGAACTTGACATCCCGGACCTCCAGCATGCAGCCATAGTCAGCGAAACCCTTCAACTCGTCAGCGATGCACATGCCAAACCGCTTGGTTCCGGTCTCCATGGAGCGGCGGATCATGAGGCGGTAGCATGGTTCGAAGACGTGCAGTGGACAGGGGATGGTGGGGAAGGCCATGGTGCACACAAAGATTGGCACTTCCTGGTTCAAGCTAGGGTGTAAGGAGGGATATGAGATTGGTCAGCAATTAGCTGAAAAAGCAGGACTGTTGAAGTGCAGTTAACTCACTGACGATGCTACTACGTTATTAATTTACCATAAAATCAATAGCTATGTAAAGTGATCAAATCTGTGTTTGTGTGCTAATGCGTTTGTGAGTGCAAAAGACTCACTTCGACAGTTCCTTCATCTCCTCCTCGTGGATCTTCTTCCTCTCCGCCAGCTCATCTCCAAGGTAACGCTGCAGCACCTCCTCCATCAGCAACGTCTTGTTGTACCCTCTAGTGGCCAGATACTGTTATTATACAGAACACAGAGGAATAGGATGTTACATTCACATTCTACTGGATCATCCATGTCTTTGGTGAATTATCCTTTAATTATATATTGTCCCAATATACTACTTCAATCTCTGTGTCGGAGGAAGCTTTGTGCTAACTTTTTTTGGTCACGCTAAACCATCCCTCAGACACTCAAACACAGAACAGAGATTATATTGTATTACAGACAGCCCTAAACCATCATTTTTCATAATCACCAGGTCTGCCTTAAGCCATCTATCCACATATAGAGTACAGCTACTTCCTGTGTGTGTGTGTTTACCTCTGAGAGGTTCTCTTTGCAGAGAGGGCAATTGGGGTTGTGGTCCAGACAGCGCTCCAGACACTTGAGGCAGAAGGTGTGTCCACAGGGGGTGGTGACGGGCTCATAGAACAGCCTGGAGGAAACACAATAATAGGCTTTATCAGTTTAAGTAATTGTCAGTATTGACTGAAAATCAAACACTGAGTGGCTAATAGTAAATGCATAATTGTGAGGTGGTTGGTGGTCCTCTTACCTCATACAGAGGGAGCACTCCATATCTCTACTGTCGAGCAGGTCTGCAGCCACTGTCCTCCTCCCAGGGGAAGCAGCAGGAGGTTGAGAGGAGGAATAGGCTTCATCTGGTCTGGGCAGTTTGGAGGGGGCGTTGAAGGCTGGGCTGTCCCCACTATGTCTTCTCTTGAGGCCTCCTGGGGGGGCAGGTAGGGCAGCCAGGACACTGGCCAGGCTCTTGGCGTCTTCTAGCAGAGGCTTCTCAGCTTCACTGCTGGGGGATAGGGGGTGTTTGGAGGAGTAGGAGGGACCCTCGCGAGGAGAACTCTTACTTGCAATAAACGCTAGGTCCTGGAGAGGAGAAGAGTGGAGTTACTATGAGAAGTAGGTGTGTGGGGAGGTAAGTGTGTGCGTGTGTGTGTGTGTGTGTGTGTGTGTGTGTGTGTGTGTGTGTGTGTGTGTGTGTGTGTGTGTGTGCCGACCTGAGAGGAGCAGCCAGGCCTCTGTCGGGTGGTGAGGGGGTGTAGAGAGCTGAGCAGGGCGGGAGGTTTGAGGCGGCGAGTGGAGGGACCACCCTGTAGGGGATGTAGGGGAGTGGGCTGACCGTCCTTTTCAAACGCTGACGAGAACAGCTCACTAAGCAGCTACAGAAACACAGTGTCAGTCAACATGCTCATACAATGTCATAGCATTCATAAGTAGCTTGTAACTAGTACCCAGAGTTTAAAAGGGAATATGGTGGAAATACAGGACAATGGCTCAATCTGGACAGACTGTCTTGACATAGTTACAGTACTAGTGGTGGAAAAAGTACCCAATTGTCATACTTGAGTAAAAGTAAAGATACCTTAATAGAAAATGACTCAAGTAGAAGTGAAAGTCACCCAGTAAATTACTACTTGAGTAAAAGTATTTGGTTTTAAATATACTTAAGTATCAAAGTAAAACGTAATATACAAACGAAGCATGTGTGTTTAGTGAGTCCGCCAGATTAGAGGCAGTAGGGTATGTTAATAAGTGTGTGAATTGGACCATTTTCCTGTCCTGCTACGCATTCAAAATGTAATGAGTACTTTCGGGTTTTAGGGAAAATGTAGTGAAGTAAAAGTTAAAAAATATATATAAATAGAGTACAGATACCACAAAAAACGACTTAAGTAGTATTTTTACTTTACACCATCGGACAGTATATATTGCAGTGAATATGTAACAGCAGTGGAGCTACTAAAACAGGCCACAGTCACAGCAGGGGATAGGCCTGGAATAGCTCCCCAGCTAAGACAGCTGGAATGGGGGCATTGCATCATCACCTAGTGTGGAGCAGAGCAGGATTTAAAACAAAACTAATCCGGTCTGGTAAGCATAGAGACAGACTTACACTGTCATATCGTACATAGTAATACTGCATTTTTATATAATTGTGATGTGACATTAAGGGGCAAGTAAATGGACAAAAGTTTTTTTAAACTTGTGTATTACCTTCTGAGCTTCCAGCTTCACTGTCATCCAATCAGGCTTGAGCGCTACACACATGAAGTACTCTTTTAAGGCCTCATCATTGTAGTTGGCTTTACTCAGGGCTGAGGCCTTGATGTAGTGGGCCTGGGAAAAAACACAGACAAGAGGGTGTTTTGAGTAGGGAAACACCAAAGTGAGTAGGAAATACTCTGATGGCATTTCAACTATACCTCTAAAGTACACTGCTCAAAAAATAAAGGGAACACTTAAACAACACAATGTAACTCCAAGTCAATCACACTTCTGTGAAATCAAAACTGTCCACTTAGGAAGCAACACTGATTGACAATAAATAGTAAGAATGTGTTATTTTAGTGTTCCCTTTATTTTTTTGAGCAGTGTATATTCAAAACACTGATAATCTATAATCTGAATATTGTTTCAGTGAGCGCCCTAAACGACCTAAGAGGGAACCATTTAAAAACAGAGGAAACATGGGAATATAAGGTCATTCTTGTCATAACCCCTCGGTTATATTTCCAGGGGCTCTTCAACCTGGTCAACATAAGATGGGTAGTTCATGACACGACTAGAGACAGGTTAAGCCAAGGCCCAGATATTCAGACACCATCTGGTGGTCTAGGTCTATACTCTGCTGGGTTAGGTAGATTGAGTTACATATCAATTTCTCTCACCTTTGGACAGAGAGGTTTGAGTCTGCACAAGCTCTCTGCGTCCTGGATGGCCTGGCTGTAGTTCCTACTGTCCATGTGCAGCTCAGCACGCTGTCCCAGTAGCCTACCTATAGATGGCGCTGTAGAACAGAGAGAACACAGGAAGAATGACAAAATGTAATTTACACCTTTCCACACAGGTACAATGTTGTCAGTGTATACAAGACCACAAAGAACAGTATGAGTTACTATGCAACCATATGTTAACTTATTTAATGTGTCTTTTCTACAGAAATGTAATTCGACATTGGATGTTATTCACCCAACACAGTATGAGTAGGGAACACTGGACCAAACCGGAGCATTTCCCTTAAATCAAAATACTGCACCATAGTCGACCATGCAGTCTGTGCCAGGAATAGGTCTACAATGACATGCAACAACCTTCTGGCTAGTGAGAAGGGGAGGGGAGAGAAGAGAGGGTCAACATTCTATTCTGATGAATGATTCTGTCCTGTGTGGCTCAGTTGGTAGAGCATGGCGTTTGCACTCACTACTATAAGCAACTCTGGATATGAACATCTGGTAAATTACTCAAATGTAAAAAGTTGAGGCCTCCCGAGTAGCGTGGCGGTCTAAGGAGTCACTACACACCCAGGTTCGATCCCAGGCTGTGTCCCATAGAGTGGCACACAATTGGCCCAGCGTCATCCGGGTTAGGGGATGTCCTTGGCCCATCGCACTATAGCAACTCCTTGTGGTGGGCCGGGCGCCTGCAGGCTGACCTCAGTCGTCAGTTGAACGGTGTTTCTTCCGACACATTGGTGCAGCTGGCTTCCGTGTTAAGCAGGAGGGTGTTAAGAAGCGCAGTTTGGTGGGTCATGTTTTGGAGGACGCATGACTCAACCTTAGCCTCTCCCAAGCTCGTTGGGGAGTTTCAGCGATGAGACAAAATTGTAATTGGATATCACGAAATTGGGGAGAAAAAAGGCGGTATTTTAACATGTTAAAGTTTATGAATCTTTGGCTCAGTGGATGATATGCCGCCTCTGTGGGTAAAAACAGTCTGCGTCACCCCCCCTCCTGACTTAAATAAGCAGGTCAGTAGCTGACATTAAAGCAAAAAGAATGGGATCAGTCAGAGCTTCTGTGCTATGCTGTTGCGCCGGCCTCTACTGAAGCACCAAAGGGCCTCTGACGCTGGCTCGCTCTCATTCCTGACTATGCCTAAAAGCTCTCTCTGTAGTAAGGGTCAGCACAGGAGTTTTTTCTAGGGAGTTAGGCTAATTACGGGCCCAAGTTTATCCTGGTAAAACTCAGGTCACAAGGTTGGGGAAAACAACTCCTGGCCATCTATATGGAGTGAACTGTCCAGGGCTGACCTGGTGTTTCAACTTTAAATCAAATAAAATTTTATTGGTCACATACACATGGTTAGCAGATGTTAATGCGAGTGTAGCGAAATGCTTGTGCTTCTAGTTCCGACTATGCAGTAAAATCTCACAAGTAGACTTTAGGAGTGACCTGCATGCCTGCATCTTGCCTAAAATGAGAAACACGTGGAGCATGTTGGAGAAAATAAAACTGGGGCCTGTCTGTGGTTTATACTGTTTTTCATTCAAAAGGGGAGTGAATTTGAAAACCTAAATGAATAATACCTTAACATAACTTAGGAATAATTTTAAAAAGTCGTGGACTATCCTTTAATTTAAAATGTAGTGTCTTTTAGAGAGATACGGGTAATGCATTAATTGTCATGGTAAAGCTTTCATAAGAGTCCAACTTACATCAGGAGTTACAAAAGAGGACTTGTTTTTACTGGGTTAAATAATGGCCATATTGCAGGTGATGCCACTCGAGGAAATACAAGCAACTTATTCCACCATTTGAAAAACAGGTAGGTAATACAGCATGACGGATGAATGCCGAAAACTTAGGACGAGGCCAACAAACGCCATCACAAGAGAAAACAAAGCCCAGGCAAGAATCCATTACGGAATTGTTTGCACACACAACTCCCTATGCAACACAATCTCACCGATGGAATGAAATAACAGATGCCATAACGTACAACATTGCATTTTGATTGTGTTTGGAGCAAATAATATGCAACAATTACCAAATGCCAATATACTAATGGACTTGTACATGGTTTGAAATACAGTTACATTTAAAATCAGCAATAAATGCAAAACTAAATGAATGTTTAAAAAAATAGGTATCTTTCTGTAGTAGCATTATATCATCTTAGAAATCATATGCTGGGTCACCTGGTAAGCAAATAACTTTCTTTGACCTGGTGTAAAAAGGGTGCTAATGGAGAGTAACTTTAATCTTGCTAACACCAGCCTCTCTACGTGCTTGCAGCTGGCTGTGTAGAAACGTGGGTCGCGTGTCTGCCAGGCTAGCATACATGCTGACCACACTGCCCGTGTTGCAAAATAAATTTACACATACATGTGATTCAATCATTTCATCCAAACTGCTAGAGAGCGTATGCGTAGCCAGGCGCAAAAATAGAACGTGGTTCCATTTGACGCTTGATGTCCTGAAAGTTTTTGTTGGAGCATATACCCACGTGGGTGATTGAAAGATGAGGTACACATTCCAGTCAAAGTTGGTTGCCAACCACCATATAAAGTCCACAGAATAATAAGACTGAAGGATGAGAGATTATTATAAACTAATTAGGTTTCCCCTTTTATCTGAGGATTAATTGTTGGAGTAGAAAACACACAATTGTGTGTGACTCAAAATGGGTGAAAATTCTACAAAAGATCCAGAAAAAAAGGACCTTGTGCATTTCAGGTAAAATAACAACCCAATGTTTATACCCAAAGACAAATTAGCTACCAACAGCAAGCTAGCTTGGTAAATGTTTCAGAGACCATGTTGCCCAAGGCAGGTTGACATTTATTGTCATGAATCTTGCTCTGGAGGCAGTGCAATTTTCACTAGATGGGCCAGCTCCTAAGTCAAAATTAGCTATATCATAGAAATTCTAGAAAACAACTATTTCCTTTTTGGCTTTAAAAGGTGCAAAATGCTAGCTAGTGACCACTCTGCAGAGCTGCCTCCAGGTCAAGATTCATGACAAATGCCAACATGCTTACATCCAATAATGTAATATGTCCCAATAAAAGGACTACTTATTCTACATAGCCAGTGAGGAAAAGACAACATGTAGGCCAGTCAATTTAAATTTAACAGCATAACCAGTGTGAATATTATTAAATAAATCCATGGGGTATGCGACTCAGGGTAGAAATGTGGGTTTGGCAATAAATGGGGGCTACTGGGTTTATGAAAGGATTTCTTCGAGAACTGAAATGGGTACAGTGTCACCCACTATCGGTGACACAATGTAACCTTTATTTAACTAGGCAAGTCACAATGCGGAGTCGTGAAAAGTAGGTAATCTAGACTCCCAGATATTTGGTTTTAAATAGGTAAAAGGAAAACATAAAATACACAATCTGTTCTAAAACATATGAATTCGACAATTGCTTATTCAAACTCACTGTAAATGTTACATTATCTTACCCAGTTCTACGGCTTTGTTGTATTTGTCCAGGGCATCGGTGTAATCGTGCTTCTTTCGTGAGCCCTCACCTTCTATCCAATGTCTCCTGGCTTTACTTTCAGAGTCGAAACATTTATCCAACAAACTACTGAGAATGACGTTTACTCTAAACCCAATGGACAGGATCTGTCCGTCTTTTTTGTTCAGTTTATGTTTGCATTGTATGCAGTCTTTGACAGTTTCTTCTTCTAAACAATGTTTGCAAAACGTATGGCCGCACTCCAATGTGGTTGGTTCTGACAGTAAACACCTACAAAGGCGGCATGAAAACAAGTCCAAGGGTTCTTCCTCAAACGTCCCATCGGCCTCAACCCCATCGTTTCCATTCCCACTATTATGACAACTCGTTGCCTTCGAATTGATGTTTAACGTTAGCTCCTTCTCGCGAAGAGTCCGTGCTATGTTTTCAACCAGAAGCTGCAATTCGCCTGGCCGAAGTTCGCCAATGTTGGCCGCGGTGCAGTACGAGTCAAGCGCCTCTGCTATCCGCCCGGTCTGGGCCAAAGCGTCAGCTTTGCGCAAACAGAGGCCCCGGTCTGGATGCTGGAGGTCCGCCAGCTGAGAACTATAGATCTCCGCTGCAAGGTCGTAGTCACCTGCCCGGTTTGCTTCCTCTGCTACCTCGAGCATTTCAGGGCATATACCCGCTGCTCCAGGGTCGTATACAGGGTGGACAAACTGCGCCGACTGGTGAGATTGGATTACTGTCTCCATGTTCATCTTGGAATATTACACATAGCAAACTGTGTTCAAAAACACTCCTTCTCACCAAACGTCGTCAGACTCGCGTTATAAGGTTACATGTGCCATCGTGAAAGACTCCTGTCGTCTTCCAAGAGAAGAGCTGGTTAGGCCTCGTTCCGCGATAGCCGAATTGAATACGCACCAAACTGGTGACTCCTAAAATTTCAAAATAGTTTGTATGTAGACTTCCCAAATATGTCAGACTATAACGTTGCATGTGCCATAGTGAACGATTCGTGTCGTTTTCCAAGAGAAGAGCTGGTTATTAAGAGGCCTCATTACACGACAGCCGAATAGATTACGCACCAATCATTTGCTAAAATGTCAAACTAGTTTGTATGTAGACTTCCCGTTTTTCAAACCCGATATATTCGGACTCTGTGTTACAGCACTGTAATGCCTATTTACCTACCCAGCTTTGCTGAATAAACCAGTACAGTAATTCACGGACTGAGGAAGTCACGTTAAACGTCGAGTCAATCCTCTTGTTTGGCTGACCACGGCATAACGCCTCCCCAAATAACAGCAAGTAACGCTAGGTATGTACTTCTAGTCAGCTAAACATTGTTGGCAACTCAAATCCTTCATCGGAGGTTGGCAGGCTTTAAAAGTCATTAGAAGGCAAAAGGACGGTTTCCTGGGAGTAACGTTCTGTGGAGCAAAGTTCCGAGTGCAATTTCACGTTACCTGTTTTTATGTAAGACCCGAAACAACCCAATTCATTTCCCTAGCTGGCTAACCTCTCGCGCTCACTGTAGCTGGAAAGCTTAGTTAGTTTCTCTGCCCGGATCTTGACATTCAAACTTTTCTTGTTCGGTTATAACAATTGATGCCAAAATACTATTAAAATGAAAGTATCTGGTCCTCGCCGTACTCCATACTGTTGCTCAGTTAGCGACTTCAAATTCAGCTATGATGATTCGCCGAACGAAGCGCAGGGAAGCACGTGACGGTAAGTGTGAAACGTTATTGGTCCATTAAATGGCTCACTTGTATAACATATCAACATTGCGTAACCACTTAACACTTAACGTCAGTGTAGATCGCCGGGCACTCAGTTCATGTAACAACCTGACATTTATCATCGTTACACGATGTTTTAGAGAAATATATCTGACTAGAGAGACTATCCAGGTATGGTAATAGACTACCTAGACCTAGTTGTTTCATCTTCATTAGAATTGCACTGGTTATATCACTGTTCTGAGGGGGAGGGGTGCATTGTTTTATGTAATCCTTTATATAAGAAGCAGAGCTAGAATTACCCTTACATTTGTTTGAGAACACTGCCAAAACGTATCGCAGTGATTTAAAAGACACAGAAAACAGCAAAAGGTTATTGCTTTAGATAAAGAAAATGATGTCCAAAATGATATGCAGTACCTAACAAATGTAATTTAGGCAGCAGGCTATTTGTATACTATAAATAATCTGTTGAATAATTTGTGCAATCTATTTTGTTGTGGTTCAAAAAAGCTTTGTCATTCTTATACTCTTAGCATATGGATTTGTAATTTTTTTAAAATTCAATGTCTATCATACTGAGTGTAGTCCTATCCTTTGAAAATGTGGGCAGAATTACTGGTGGATGTCAGAACATTTAGCCATTGTCAAAACAGAAACCTTAGCCATTATTCAATATGATAAATATGATGACAAGAATATGTCCACCTCAGGTAGCAGGCTACTACTAAGTAGCTACAAATAAGAACACAAATCATCATATCTCAGAGTCAATGTGTAATTGCTGTGGATGACTCTCCCTAACTATCTCTTCCTCTCTCCAACTCTCAGCCAGGTAACAATGTTTATGTAATTTCAAAGTTGCATAAGGATGAGCTTTTATGATGACTCACATCTCCCAACATTTCACACACTTATGATGCTGCTGCTCTACCAATCTTAATGAGGGGATGGTCTAAACTTAACAAAGTAAATAGAAATTTGAACATTAACAATCACAGGGAAGATAAATCCTTTTTCTTTAAGAAAACATGTTTTATTTTAAGGTTACATGACACAGATGTTGCACTCCTCAGGGTAAACTCATTACTTCTCTCATTTTGTGTGACCTGTCTTGTCTATGACATAACCCATCCGTCATAGGAAGGAACACAGTGTTCCCTGTTAAGGAGATCTATTGCTCACGTCTGATTAAATACTTAGGGTTATTTTCATGTAATGCACTGTATAACAATGTATAACAGTTTTATAACAGGGCACACAAACTCAGGCAAAAGCAGAACAGGCCCTTAGGGTCTCCTCTGGTTAGTATGCATGCAGAAGTCAGAGAGGTGAAGGGAAGCCCAAACCTCCGCTACAAGAACCATTTAATCCCCGTAGCACAATAATCCAGGGCCAACCTGAGATTCTGGTTAAGAAGAGTAGTCCGTAGGTTTCCCCTAAGGAAGAAACTCACTATTATATGCGTTTCACCACATTCATCACAGTTAAGTAATGAGTATTTACACAGTATCTCATGAGTCACCATGACTACTGTAGTAATGTTATAAGATGCTGACATAAGAGTTAGATTTCATAATAGTTGGCATAAAATAATGCCAAGATGCGCTGAACTTGTTTGAGCAAAATGGCAGATTTGAGCCAGTAATACAGTTGGGGTTATTGACCATATCATTTACTAGTATTTGGAGACCACAAACACAGAACAGGTTTTGACATTATCAGGATAATGTAGGATGTTTATGCCTACACTATTAGGGGGTGCTATCTAGAACCTTAAAGGGTTATTCGGCTGTCCCAATAAGATAGCCATTTGAATAAACGTTTTTTGGTTCCAGGTAGAACGAACCCAAATAAATTATACCTGGAACCAAAAAGGATTCTCCTATGGGGACAGCCGAAAAACCCCTTTGTAGCCCTTTTTTCAAAGTATTAAGAAAAAAGAAAAAAATTATTTGGGAAAAGTCCCAGGTGCCACTTACCTAGAATTAAAAAACAATCTGGAGCATCAGACAGGAAAGTTGTTCGCTTGGCATACCTGTTTGGGTAAAACAGTGATAATGCAATACTAACTAATTTGCCCTTCCCTAACACTTTATGCAAGGTTCATCACCTATGTTGTGTGGATGACATATTATACTGTATATATTAGATTTATATAACGCTTTTCCACCAACTGAGGTACTCAAAGCACTTTACATAGTACGAGGGGAAATCACCTCACCCACCTTCAATGTGCACCACCAACCTGGGTGATGTATGGCGACCATTTTTGGATGTATGCCAATTAGAAATGAGGGGGAGGATTAGGTGGCCTTGATGGAATGGGGCTAGGTTGAGAATTTAGCCAGGACACCAGGGTTAACACCCCTACTCTTAAGATAAGTGCCATTTTTAATGCCCAGTTTTAGCACAACCATTTAACATCCCAACCGAAAGACTGCACCCTACACAGGGCAAGGGTGGTATGCTGCTGGCAATTGTTTTAAGTCATAAGTCAAACTAATCACAACCTTTTTACAATTTGAATTTACTACAAACACTTACATCAAACTTCCAAATGATATTTCATGACAATAAGAAAACACATATCCTTTAGAATAGATATTATAGATGTAGAAACCTAAGGCAGTGACAAGTCACTGGTTTATATTGCCCATCTTGAAATACCAGTAAAATACATTTAACATGAAATATCATTAGAAATAGGCATAGAACAAGTCTGAGGTTTATACAGTCCATCATAACAGGCTAGACCATTGAATCAATCAGTTAGTCTACACAATGCTAACCTGTGGAGATCAGGGCCTGTATCCACAAAGCATCAGAGTAGGGGTGCTGATCCAGGATCTGTCCACATAATCTTCTTCACTATGATTTAAAAAGGTAAAAATGATCCTAGATCAGCAGAGATCCACAGCTGTAGTTCTGAGGGGTAAAAGTAAATAAAAAGCACCCTTTCTATCGACACTTTATACTGACACAATGTTAAAAAACGGAAACATTAACATATAATAAAAAGGTACACAGACAGATCATGTATGTATTAAACTAGCCTGCAAATGGATAAAATGAATTCACAAAATTATTTTGAGTATAATGGGTTCCCTGTGTTTGGTTTTAGTATGTTGCCATTGGCCTGAAATTGAGAAGTCTCATGATCAGATTTAAAAAGTAATGGTGTGATTAAGGTGTGCTGGAAAAGAGCTTCAGATAGTGGACAGTCCGTGTCCACTAACAATTGCTGATGAATCCTCTGACATCTTCAAAGACTGCTGTACTATAGTCTGTGTTATAGGCAACTTTATCATACATCAGTGGTTTTGGTAATAGTCCGAAACAAAGAAAGAACAGGGCAAATCTGAAAGGAAAGGGTTGAGGCCTCATCCGCATGGTTTTTGATAAAGCTGTTCCCAGACAATCTCTCAGTTGTTTAGTTCCGTGAGAGATGCAATCACCACCTCCCCCTGAAGATATAATGTTTATAACTAGGGGCTTTTTGTTGAGCTTAAGAGGCAAACAGGGCTATGGGAGGACAACAGTCATGTTGGTTTTGCACTTCTTTAGCCTCAAATTGCCAGCCGTGACCACTTGATGAGGTGATTAGCCAGGGTTGGAATATGCCTTCAGTGGCTACACGTGATGTAAACACTTGATGAGGTGATTAGCCAGGGTTGGGATATGCCTTCAGTGGCTACACGTGACGGTCAGGTCTGGTAACTAGGCTGACAGAAACTTGAGGCTGAAGATAGCTATACTTCCTCTAAAGGCTTAGTTCAATCAAACCTGTACTCCAGTATTTGCCCATTAGCTATTTTTCCCCTGGTCAAATAAAATGACAGATTTTACATTAAAAACATTCTACCACCAGCCCAGTTAGATACCCTCACAGGTAGATACTGTACTTCCAGAATACAATCTCTCACTCTCATTCTCTCACTCACACTCTCTCTCTCTCACTCTCACTCACTCACTCACTCACTCACTCACTCACTCACTCACTCACTCACTCACCACTCACTCACTCACTCACTCACTCACTCACTCACTCACTCACTCACATACTCAGGAAGTGAAGGCTTAGCCACTAGTGCATTGGGCTGGCCCCATGTAAATCCCCTATAATCAAGGCTATACCTATTTCATTGCTAGATTTTTTTTGAATTTGTGGAATGCCATTGGCATAGTTATTGTTTTGATTGTCATTGACTGCAACGTAATTGAATTGACACTACATATGACATTTATATATATATTTTTAAACAGAATTTCTTCCATCTCCTTTTATTATTGTTATTGCTTGTCACTACTAATGTGAATGGGGTTTTTTTGGATTGCGGTGGCATTTGGGCATGGCAATTTGGGGGAAGTCAACTTAATTAAAAAATTGATACAGTAGGTTTGGACAAACCTATTCATTCCAGGATTTTCTTTATTTTGACTATTTTCTACAATAACACATATGGAATCATGCTGTAACCAAAAAGTGTTAAACAAATCAAAATATATTTTATATTTGAGATTCTTTGCCTTGATGACAGCTTTACACACTCTTGGCATTCTCTCAACCAGCTTCATGAGGAAGTCACCTGGAGTGCATTTCAATTAACAGGTGTGCCTTGTTCAAAGTTCATTTGTGGAATTTCTTTCCTTCTTAATGCGTTTGAGCCAATCAGCTGTGTTGTGACAAGGTAGAGGTGGTACTGTATACAGAAGATAGCCCTATTTGGTAAAAGACCAAGTCCATATTATGGCAAGAACAGCTCAAATAAGCAAAGAGAAACGACAGTCCATTATTACTTTAAGACATGAAGGTCATTCAATCCGGAAAATGTTAAGAACTTTGAAAGTTTTGTCAAGCGCAGTCGCAAAAACCCTCAGGCGCTATGATGAAACTGGCTCTCATGAGGACCGCCACAGGAAAGGAAGACCCAGAGTTTCCTCTGCTGCAGAGGATAAGTTCATTAGAGTTAACTGCACCTCAGATTGCAGCCCAAATAAATGCTTCACAGAGTTCAAGTAACAGACACATCTCAACATCAACTGTTCAGAGGATTTTTGCTTCCAACCGCCGTGTCTTTGTGAGACACAGAGTAGGTGAACGGATGATCTCCGCATGTGTGGTTCCCACCGTGAAGCATGGAATAGGAGGTGTGATGGTGTGGGGGTGCTTTGCTGGGGACACTGTCTGTGATTTATTTAGAATTCAAGGTACACTTAACTAACATGACTACCACAGCATTCTGCAGCGATACGCCATCCCATCTGGTTTGCACTTAGTCTCACTATCATTTGTTTTTCAACCGGACAATGACCCAACACAGCTCCATGTTGTGTAAGGGCTGTTTGACCAAGAAGGAGAGTGATGGAGTGCTGCATCAGATGACCTGGCCTCCACAATCACCTGACCTCAACCCAGTTGAGATGGTTTGGGATGAGTTGGACAGCAAAGTGAAGGAAAAGCAGCCAACAAGTGCTCAGCATATGTGGGAACTCCTTCAAGACTGTTGGAAAAGCATTCCAGATGAAGCTGGTTGAGAGAATGCCAAGATTGTGCATATATTTTGATTTGTTTAACACTTTTTGCTTACTACGGGATTCCATATGTGTTAATTCATAGTTTTGATGTCTTCACTATTACTCTACAATGTAGAAAATAGTAAAAAATAAAGAAAATCCCTTGAATGAGTAGGTGTGTACAAACTTTTGACTGGTACTGTATATATATATTTAAATGTATTTGGGTACATCTTCCCATACTAAGTCAACTAATATGGCAGCTTAATTTTAAGCTTTTTTTTTTTTTTTTTACAATTATGATAACATTGGGCCACCAGTAATAGGTGTAAGTAACACCAATGATGAAATTATAGGTCATTTAGGATTTCATTTTCTTGAATGGAGGCCACAGATGCTCAAATCTAAGGTCATTAACCCATTACAAGACATTTACTCATTAACACCAGTGACATAACACTTAGAGACACATACATTTGTAAAAAGATTAAAAAGTAGTTTAATAGCCTTCTTTGTTTTTATTGATCTACAATATATTAAATATTCTTGTTTACATTGTAGCATTCAAGATAATAGATATCTACGGGAACAAGCCAATTTGCTTACCTTCAGAACTTTAAACTATGCATAAACACCAAGTTTTGCACGATAATGGACTTGCATTATGTTTTATCATCAACAGTTCAATGTTAATGAAAACATGTATGATGTGTAACTATTTTACATTTCAAAATGTTTTTCAGGGTTGCAAAAGAGAGAGATGCAAATGCCTAAGCAATTCAACAACAACCCATATTTGTTTTTGGGCAGAATCCCATTTTTTTCTTCTGTAATTCACTCAATTGAGGGAGTGAATACATACAATGTTATTTTACGGTTGTCCATATCCCCAGTCCGTTTCACCACATGCAGTCCCAGCTGGACGAGGTAACCGGCCCCGCATGTCCCTGTTCTCTCTCTCTATGATCACCTGTCAGATTCTCTCCCACCTGCAGCACGGTCTCCTCACCTCCACCATGTGCAGCACAGCACGTGGCAGTCAGGGTATCATTAAAGAACACAGCCTCCGAGTCCTACTGCCTGTGTTTCACTGAGGTTATGAAAGAAAACGCAACAGCAAAACATCCACAACAACCATCTATCCCACTGAGGGGCTGAGTGGGATGATTGTTTAATGAGTTCTTCTCTCTCACACTCACGCAGGCACACATAAACACAGCTGCAGTCAGGGGGTTTAGAGTGCTCATGGTGTTGTTGCTATGGCAGCAGTGTTCAGTTGATCCCCAGTGTAGCAGGTGTCAAAAATAAACCTAATTTTATATTATGCCATATTCTATCCAGGTAAAATAGCAACACATTATCCTTGAGAATGACACATCAAATGCTCATCAATTTTACAAACCTTTTTCCATTCCCTTGAGCATTTAGAGGTAATTGTATTTCCTGCCAGCAGCAATCATTATAAACTGTGACGTATGTTTGTGTCTATAGGCTACACGTTTTGTTCTGGTGTTGACTATCTCAACCTCAGAGCAAAATAGCATGGTCCATTTTGATATAGTCTCTGTCAAAACTAAATTCATTTAAAGCTCAGTTTTCCTATTGTCATGTGTGGATGACGTAGTCTGAAATAGGTTCATCAATGATTCACACTATGTATTGCCTATAGTCTCTTCTTACACTATAAATATACATTTATGTGGAGACCCCTTCAAATTTGTGGATTTGGCTATTTCAGCCACCCGTTGCTGACAGGTGTATAAAATCGAGCACACCGCCATGCAATCTCCATAGACAAACATTGGCAGTAGAATGGCCTTACTGAAGAGCTTAGTGACTTTCAACAGGTCAGTTTGTCAAATTTCTGTCCCGCTAGAGCTCCCCCAATCAACTCTAAGTGCTGTTATTGTGAAGTGGAAACGTCTAAGAGCAACAACGGCTCAGCCCTGAAGTGTTAGGCCACACAAGCTCACAGAACGGGAGTGCTGAAGCGCATAGTGCGTAAAAATCATCTGTCCTCGGTTGCATCACTCACTATTGAATTCCAATCTGCCTCTTGAAGCAATTTTAGCACAATAACTGTTCGTCGGGGGCTTCATGAAATTTGTTTCCATGGCCGAGCAGCCACAAACAAGCCTAAGATCACCATGGGCAATGCCAAGCGTCGGCTGGAGTGGTGTAAAGCTCACCGACACTGAACTCTGAAGCAGTGGAAAAGCGTTCTTTGGAGTAATGAATCGCGCTTCAACATCTGGCAGTAAGACAGATAAATCTGGGTTTGGAGGATGCCAGGAGAACTCTACCTGCCCGAAGGCATAGTGCCAACTGTAAAGTTTGGTGGAGGAGGAATAATGGTCTGGGGCTGTTTTTCATGGTTTGGGCTCCTTAGTTCCAGAGAAGGGAAATCTTAACGCTATGTCATACATTCTAGATGATTCTGTGCTTCCAACTTTGTGGCAACAGTTTGGAGAAGGCCCTTTCCTGTTTCAGCATGACAATGCCCCTGTGGACAAAGCAAGGTCCATACAGAAATGATTTGTCGAAATCGGTGTGGAAGAACTTGATTGCCCTACGCAGAGCCCTGACCTCAACCCCAACGAACCCCTTTGGGATCAATTGGAACTCTGACTGCGAGCCAGGCCTAATTGCCCAACATCAGTGCCAGACCTCACTAATGCTCTTGTGGCTGAATGGAAGCAAGTCCCTGCAGCAATTTTTTTTTATATATATATTTCACCTTTATTTAACCATGTAGGACAGTTGAGAACATGTTCTCATTTACAACTACAACCTGGCCAAGATAAAGCAAAGCAGTGTGACAAAAACAACAACACAGAGTTACACATGGGATAAACAAATGTAGAGTCAATAACACAATGTTCCGACATCTAGTGGAAAGCCTTCCCAGAAGAGTGTAGGCTGTTATTGCAGCAAAGGGGAACCAACTCCATATTTTTGCCCATGATTTTGGAATGAGATGTTAGACGAGCAGGTGTCCACATGCTTTTGATCATGTAGTATATGTAGTGTCCTGGGACATGGACCACGGAGACTGTCATATTTTTGAGTCCGTAACATTTCAGTCACATAGTTCATTAGACTGTTATGTCCCTCATATGAAATAAATTAGGCTTTGATGAGATAGATGAAAAATCTCGCCAGAGCTCAAGCAGACACTAGTGCTTGTGCCAAGAGCTCTTTAACCTCTTAACATGTCCATTATCTGATTCTAAACAGAAGAGGTTTGTCTACCACCATTTTACACCACAAGATGGCACCATGTCCTTTACTTCCTTATTCCAGTTTTGTTTTCATTTGACATTTTAAACCCTTTTATACCGTTGGATGTAAGACAATAAACCATTTAGTCATCGACAGATGCGTAGGTTCCAGCCTGGCATAAACTGAGAATATGACCTTTGTTGAAGAGAGAAGTGTTCTGTCATTGATTGGGCAAGGATAACAAACCTAGTCAATCTATATACAGTTTAACAGACTCATGATGACAGCATCACAGTGTCAAATTCTTGGAAGGAAGTTTTATGACCGTCAATCAACTGGATCATATCTAGACTTGGTTCTTCCCTTCCCGGACTGACTCATCCCTAGTTAACGTTGTACATAAAATATATTGTCATGGAGACTTGGCAACAGAGGTGGTTATGTGACCAATGGAAGTTTACATGGCTGACTAGACAAACATTTTAAAAAACTAGAGTCGATGTCACTGCCCCTGCGGAAATTTAATTAGCATAATAAACAAATCACCATAACAATCTGTCTGTTTAAACTAGCAATATCTGTCTCAATCCACCGCATTCTCCGATGTCGCACTTCCGCATCTGAGATGAAAGGTGACAGGGCTAGACTGGTGTTTGTCAGACCATGAGACTTCCCAAAAATCGTTCTTATCACAAGACATCGTCTGTAGCGCCTGAACAGTTAGGACCCCTCTATGGAAAGATGAGACTCCCCGCAAGTGTCTTGGGACTGGCTGTACAGACAAATCTGTCAACTCCTGACAGTAGCGCTCAAACAGTTTGGGCTACCCACTAATATGACCCCTCTGTGGAAAAGGTGAGACTCTCATAAACACTTACATGTCTGTTATTTTGCTCTAGGACGGACACATGCCTCACAGATCAGCTTTAATTTTACAGATAGATTGTGGCTTCTATCAATGTAATTGTATCCATCATTTCCAGTCCCAGATATATATTTTTTGTAAATATATATGTAATTTTAAATATATATATGTTTTTAATATATTTTCCTTATTTATTATTTTCCTGTAACCCTACCACACCTCCTCTAATTGGAGTGAACAATGTACAACAATACTTACATATACATTTTACAGACACAGTGTATTTTACATTAGTTGTCTTTTGCTTGTTTTTAGTCCCAGCCCTCAGCAGGAGATTGTTTAGTTTTTTATTTATTTTATTTCAACTTTATTTAACCAGCTAGGCTGTTTGAGAACAAGTTCACATTTGCAACTGGGATCTGGTCAAGATAAAGGAAAGCAGTTCGACACATACAACAACACAGAGTTACACATGGAATAAACAAACACAGTCAATAATACAGTAGAAAAAGTCTATATACAGCATGTGCAAATGAGGTAGGATAAGGGAGGTAAAGGCAATAAATAGGCCATGGTGGTGAAGTAATTACAATATAGCAATTAAACACTGGAATGGTAGATGTGCAGAAGATGAATGTGCAAGTAGAGATACCGGGGTGCAAAGGAGCAAGATAAACAAATAAATACAGTATGGGGATGAGGTACTTGGATGGGCTATTTACAGATGGGCTATGTACAGGTGCAGTGATCTGTGAGCTGCTCTGACAGCTGGTGCTTAAAGCTAGTGAGGGAGATATGAGTCTCCAGTACCAAAAATAAGTGATTAAATACATGTAAAAAAATATATATATATAAAAATAACAAATGTTTTCTGATCTTTCTTATGTCTCTCAGATATAGGACAGACACTTCAGAACAAATTATTTTGGGGGACTATCGGTTGGTTGTTCCACATAGTGAATCTGTTTTTCAATGTGTTTGTCTGGGCTAATAGCTGTATGGCCCAAAATATTTGTTCATCAAAAAAAATGTAAATATATTTTTGGGATACTTCAAACGATCTTAAAATTCTAAATAGCTAAATGATCCTTGGTATAACCTTAAAACAATTCCACTACACGCCCCTCTTTCTCCTGGACCCAGTGGGATTCATCTCTCCCTTCCCCTGGAATACAATGGGACGGCTGCGAACTGCCAGGGGTTCCTGTTGCAGCTGGAAATATACCTGGCAACCGTACACCCGGCTCCTTCAGGCCGTGAGAGGGTGTCCGCCCTCGTCTCGGGCCTTAACGGGAAAGCCTTGGAGTGGGCCAACGCCGTGTGGAGAGAGGGAGATGTGGCGTTGGACCAGTTTGAGGAGTTCACCCGCCGCTTCCGGTCAGTCTTCGTCCACCCGCCCAAGGGTAGAGCGGCAGGTGAACGCCTCTTCCATCTGAGGCAGGGGACGAGGAGCGCCCAGGAGTTCGCCCTGGAGTTTCGGACCCTGGCTGCCGGCGTGGGATGGAACAACAGGGCCCTGATCGACCATTATCGCTGCAGTCTGCGCGAGGACGTCCGTCAGGAGTTAGCCTGCAGAGACACCACCCTCACGTTCGACAAGCTGGTGGACCTATCCATCCGGCTGGATAACCTGCTGGCTACCCGCGGACGTTCAGATCGGGGTCTGTTGGTTCCATCCCCCCGCACCCCCTCTCCGATACTCATGGAGCTGGGAGGATCGGTGCCCAGGGAGACCGGAGGGGGTTCCAGCTCGTGCACCATCTGTGGCTGTAGAGGTCAGACTGCCGGTCGGTACCTGGTTGGTTCCTCTGGGTATGGTGACGCAGGAGGGTCAAAAGGAGAGAATTAGTCTCTTCCTTATTGACTCTCCTGCATTTTCCGTGGTGCTAGGCCTACCCTGGTTAGCTTGTCATGACCCCACTGTTTCTTGGCCACAGAGGGCTCTCATGGGGTGGTCGCAGGAGTGCTCGGGGAGGCGTTTAGGGGTTTCCTTTGGTGCTACTACGGTGGAAAGTCCAGACAGACCAGATCTCCACTGTGCGTATTCCCCCTGAATATGCCGATTTGGCATATTTGACTCAATTACCACCCCATCGACGGGGCGAGTGTGCGATAAATCTCCTGGTAGACGCTGCACTTCCCAGGAGTCACGTGTATCCCCTGTCGCAAGCGGAGACGGAGGCTATGGAAACATATGTCTCCGAATCTCTGTGTCAGGGGTACATTCGGTCCTCCACTTTACCCGCCTCCTTGAGTTTCTTTTTGTAAAGAAGAAGGATAGGGTCTGCGCCCGTGTATTGACTATCGGGGTCTGAATCAGATCACGGTGAGGTATAGTTACTCGCTACCGCTCATAGCCATAGCGATTGAGTCAATGCACGGGGTGCGCTTCTTCACCAAACTAGATCGCAGGAGCGCTTACAACCTGGTGCGTATCCGGGAGGGAGACGAGTGGAAGGCGGCTTTCAGTACCACCTCGGGGCATTATGAGTACCTCATCATGACGTACGGGTTGATGAATGCGCCATCAGTCTTCCAAGCCTTTGTAGATGAGATTTTCAGGAACCTGCATGGGCAGGGTGTAGTGGTGTATATTGATGACATTCGGATATACTCTGCTACACGCGCCGAGCATGTGTCCCTGGTGTGCAGGGTGCTTTGTCACCTGTTGGAGCATGACCTGTACATCAAGGCTGAGAAATGCCTGTTCTTCCAGCAGTCCGTTTCCTTCCTTGGGTATCGCATTCCCACCTCAGGGGTGGAGATGGAGAGTGACCGCATTTCAGCTGTGCGTAATTGGCCGACTCTCACCACAGTAAAGGAGGTGCAGCTAGGGTTTGCCAACTAGTACCGGAGGTTTATCCGGGGTTTTGGTCAGGTGGCGGCTCCCATTACCTCACTGCTGAAGGGGGGCCCGGTACGTTTTCGGTGGTCGGCTGAGGCGGACAGGGCTTTTAGTCACCTGAGGGCTCTGTTTACCTCGGCTCCCGTGCTGGCCCATCCGGATCCCTCTTTGGCGTTCATAGTGGAGGTGGACGTGTCCGAGGCTGAGAAAGGAGCTGTGCTCTCTCAACACTCGGGTACACCATCAAAGCTCTGCCCCTGTGCCTTCTTCTCAAAGAAGCTCATCCCGGCGGAGTGAAACTATGACGTGGGGGACCGGGAGCTGTTGGCTGTCGTCAAGGCCTTGAAGGCATGGAGGCATTGGCTTGAGGGGGCTAAACACCCTTTTCTCATCTGGACTGACCACCGCAATCCGGAGTACATCCAGGCAGTGAGGAGACTGAACCCTCACCAGGCAAGGTGGGCCATGTTTTTCACCCATTTTGTGTTCACCCTTTCCTATAGACCAGGCTCCCAGAACGTGAAGGCAGACGCATTGTCCCGGCTGTATGACACAGAGGAGTGGCCCATGGATTCCACTACCATATTCCCCGCCTCCTGCCTGGTGGCGTCGGTAGTGTGGGAGCTGGACGCAGACATTGAGCAGGCGTTACGTGCAGAGCCCGCTCCCGTCCAGTGTCCCGCTGGGCGTCTGTACGACCTGTCTGCTGTTCATGACCGGTTGATCTATTGGGCCCACACGTCACCCTCCTCTAGTCATCCTGGGATCGGTCGGACAGTGCGCTGATTGAGCGGGAGGTACTGGTTGCCTACCTTGGCTAAGGACTTGAGGGTTTATGTTTCCTCCTGCTCGGTGTGAGCCCAGTGTAATGCTCCTAGGCACCTGCCCAGAGGGTAGCTACACCCCTTACCCGTTCCACAACGGCCTTGGTCGCACCTGTCGGTGGATTTTCATACCGATCTTCCCGAGGCCGAGGCTCCTGCGGTGGACGACTGGTTCAGGCACGCGGAGGAGACATGGGAAGCTGCCCATGTTCACCTTCAGCGGGCCGTACTGCGCCAAAAAGAGAGCGCAGACCGTCACCACAGTGAGGCCCCGGTGTTCGCACCTGGCTCTCGACCCGGAACCTGCCCCTCCGCCTGCCCTGCCGGAAGCTGGGTCCGCGGTTTGTCGGGCCATTTAAAGCCCTGAGGAGTGAATGAGGTTTGTTATGGGTTACAGCTTCCCCCAGATTACCGTATTAACCCCTCGTTCCATGTGTCTCTCCTCAAGCCGGTGGTGGCTGGTCCGCTCCAGGAGTCTGAGGTGCGGGAGGTTCCTCCGCCCCCTCTGGACATCAAGGGACCCCGGCGTACTCCGTTCGCTCCATACTGGATTCGAGGCATGGGCGAGGGTCCTTCAGTATCTCGTGGAGTGGGATGGGTACGGTCCGGAGGAAAGGTGCTCGGTGCCGGTCAAGGACGTGTTGGACCCTTCAATGCTGCAGGAGTTCCACCATCTTCGTCCAGATCGCCCTGCGCCTCGCCCTCCGGTTAGTCCCCGAGGCCGGTGTCAGCGCGCTGTTGGAGCCGCGCGTCAAGTGGGGGGTACTGTCATGACTTCCGCCGAAGTTGGTCCCTCTCCGTGTTTGGGCCGGTCTTCTAGCCATCGCCGATCCACCTTTCATTTTCCATTTGTTTTGTCTTGTCTTCCCAAACACCTGGTTTCAATTCCATCATTACATGTTGTGTATTTAACCCTCTGTTCCCCCTATGTCCTTGTCCAAAATTGTTTATTGTAGTGCTTGTGCACGTTATGCTGGTGTGTAACATGTTTTGTTTACCCATTGAGTTAGTGTTCTGTTTACGGTGGTTTTGTTTATTAAACTGCGCCGTTGTAAATCAGTTTTTGCTCTCCTGTGCCTGACTTCTCTGCCCCCAGTACGCACCCCCTACAGTTTCACAGTGTTATTCCAACCACATAGTGTGGAAATATAAATAAAACACAGGAAATGCACTGGGCCTTTAAGGCAAGACAACATTCATTTTCAGCTGTGAGACAGTGTGTTTGGAGTCATTTAGTCAATAAAACAATATTCACTGTCTGAAAGAACAGGGACAGGTGATTTGACTCCTAGGGTTCCCCTGACATTTGACTCATTTGTGCCCTGTCCCTGGAACTGGTCATGTTGCTATGTGCTAATGTCATACTCCGTTATAGCCATGTCTCTCTGTGAGGCTAATTGACACACTGCTGAATGACTCACACCTTCACTCAATTAGGCTCAATTAACACTCTCTACTCCCTCAGAGGTTAATACCGAGCAATGGCAGGGAGAGTGAGGTGGATATTGTAACATTTACCGACAGGTCTAAAACACAGGAAGGATTGGGAGCCAATAATTAAAGGATTGGGAGCAAATAACTAGTATATAATTAAGGAAACTCAACAATTTGTGTGATGTTAACTTTTACTACTCAGCTGAGTGTGCGTAGGAGATCAGGATCAAATCACATCAAATACTTGTGGAAAATTAAACTGAAATGGATGAATCATGGGAGATTCCATTGAAGTGCAGTGCCTGAGGCAAATCTTCTTCCTCAGCCATCCCCATAGTCCCATGAAGGCCAATGGCAAATCGGAGACTAGATGCAGCCTAACACTAGTGTGTTGGGTTGCTGCACTGTGGGAGAGGTGCATCACTGTCCTTTGAGTCCTTCACTGAAATGGGTTAGGTCATCACTTTGTGTCTTATTGTTGTGCATCCATCTCTCCCCCAGCTGTTGTTTGCTCGCTGTTTGACAGGTCTGACCAAGGGAGGGCTTACTTAATCCTTACTAGAGAGCACAATACCCACACAACACAAATAGATCCTTTCAAGGACACAAATACACACACTCTCTCTCAATCAATGTAACACACACACACACACACACGTAGGGCCGGCTCCAGGAATAAGCGACATAAGCGGTCGCTTAGGGCCCCCGGCCGCTGGGAACTCAGTCGTGGTCTCGGCTTACTGTTGAGAGTTAAAATAGCAGAATATACAAGGTGCAAGTTCAACATTTTGCTGTGCATCAGCAGCTTTTTTCTTGTTTTGTCAGTCACTGACAGTCACTCATTTAGCCATGTCAGCTAGCAATTTTTAGATTGGTAAGTTAGTCTAGCTAGTTATCTAAAGTTTAATCATGGCCGAATACCGATCGGATACGTGTCCATGGGCCCGGGCCAAAAGGGGGCCCGCATTGATTTTGTTAGACACTCTCACTCGTATCATTAACATGGCATAATGCATGGCAAAATGCGTAGAATTGCAGGAAATTAGCTTTAAAGCTGCAAAAATGTCCATCTGCCCGATGGCAAAATGAGTAGAACGCGAAAAACAACAGGTTTAATTGGTGTTCTGTATTCTGATATTTACGAAGGAGCAAGTGAAGAGTTTATTTCCAAAACATTATATCCACCAATGTTTCATCAGAAATGATTGCTTATCGGTACCTTCATGTGTGTGTAAGATATTACTGTTCTCAGATTTTTTTTATTCATAGATTTTAGATGTGTATGAAAATTTGATTTTTTGCAAAACTCTATACTTAGAATAGCCTTAATTCATTGGGTCATGCACAAGGTGTTAAAAGCATTCCACAGGGATGCTGGCCCATGTTGACGCCAATGCTTCCTACAGTTGCGTCAAGTTGGCTGGATGTCCTTTGAGTGGTGGCCATTGTTGATAGATACAGGAAACTGAGCGTGGAAAAACCCAGCAGCATTGCAGTTCATGACAAACCGGTACACCTGGCACCTACTACCATACCCCATTCAAAGGCACTTAAGCCATTCACCCTCTGAATGGCACACATACACAATCCATGTCTCAACTGTCTCAAGGTCTTTAACCTGTCTCCTCCCCTTCATCTGCACTGATTGAAATGGATTTAACAAGTAAAATTAATAGGGGATCTTAGCTTTCACCTGGATTCACCTGGTCATTCTATGTCATGGAAAGAGCAGGTGTTCACAATGTTTTGTACACTCAGTGCATATTCATTGTTTAGCTGAAATGGAATGTTCGTATCCTATATATTTGACTGTGATATGGGGTTGTCTCACCTAGCAATCTTAGGATGAATGCACTTACTGTAAGTCGCTCTGGATAAGAGCATCTGCTAAATGACTCAAATGTAAAATGTTTTACATACAGATCTCATATTACTGTAATGAATTGAGGTACCTAGCAGAACTATTTATCTGGAAGTGAAGCAGATAAACATATAGCATTTATCAAAAAAAAAACGTGATTATTTGTCTCTCTGATATTAAACCATCAAAATTTCAAACAAATACATGTCTGCCATTGAGCAACCCCATGCCATGATTAGATAATGAAAAAACACACCAATATTTTTCAGAATTTCTTTAAACAATAAAAGCTAATTTACCAACATTTATGAAAATGGATATATAACGTTTTTGAATGAAACTCTTTGTGTGCTATCATCGAACAGAGGAGCAATGAGTTCTGTGACGTGAACACTTGTGTCAATGTAACACTCAATAGTCATGCAGTGTCAAGCATATGCAAATGTTTTAATCATCGTACAGTGTGATTGCCCTGAAAATAACAGCAACAGCAAAAACAGGAATCTAGTGATGAAGAGGCCGTTTGAGAGAGATGGTGGCCCTCTAGAGGACTCTTCAGACCCTGAGGCAGTCTCAGCGCTGCACATACAAAACAAGGTTCACCCTTGATGGGGAATATGAGCATAGGCTATCAGTCGGCTGCCCTCTCTCTCATTCCACCTCTCTCCTTTTTGGCATTTCTTTCTCTGCATCTCCCCCTCTATCACTCTCATGTGAGGTTTTAGCTTTATGTGTGGAATCTCTCTGGAGTTTCCTGTGGGAACAGTGGAAGCCATTAATAGAGTTGAACAGGAAAGGTTCCTATTGATGACTAGCGGTGATTAGAATCAGTTGGAATAATTAATTAAATGCAGGGGGCTGATCAATGCCGTGGGTCAAGTCATCCCAGACAGTACACCCCTTTCTGTTTGTGCATTAATGTGTTTGCTTGAGTGTATGCTATTTTGTTTGTATGTCAGTCTGTGTGTGTGGCTGTGGGATGATTGTGGGGATGATTGCTGTCTCAAATGCTTTTGTGTGACGTGTGCTGTTTTACTCGTGTGATGGTGATTGGGAAAGCATCTGATTGTTGATTGTAAGTTTCCATGAGGGAAACACAAGAACACAAAATATTCCTTCACAATGAATGTCATTCAAATAAAAAACTGAGGAAAGATAGACACACACACAAGGGTGTCCATCATGTCTCTGGGTTGGCTGTAGTTGGTCCCTCAGTCCAGATGAAAGTGCTGGCAAATCGATACAATGGCTTATTAACGGTATAAATCTCCCCCACCTGTCTGTGATGCTCGTCTCTAAAATGAACTGAAGAGTCCTTTCCAATATGGTTGATATAACATACAATCACTGCTCAGGGGACCTATAACAAAGACAAACATACAGTAAAGACCCATTCTAAATGTAATGATCAATATGTTGAGCTGAAGTGTAACTGCAAAAGCTCTTGTTTTTCTATTGGTTCCATCATAGAGCGAAGTGACTATAGGATTTCATAAGCATTCATAACCATGTTATATGCAACCATAACTACTAATTAACACAAACTGAACTGACCCAGAATAGAGACGTTATATGTTCAAGGGTATGGGTCTGGGTCTCCCCCTTGAGTGTTCTACGCTATTTTCCATTCAAGGACCACCGGGCAGGTACAGCTAATCCACAGTCTCTCTGGAATATTGTTTCAGATTCATCCAGGAGAAACTCAATCCACTGACCCACACATTCAGCTTTCATGCTTACACAGGGAAACCGGGCCCCAGCAGTCACAATAACTCTCTGTAGTCAATCTAATGAAAAATACTAATTTATCAGTAAATGTACACAACACTGATAAATTTATGTAGTGAGATTAGAGGAGACAAATTATATAATAATAAATGTTGACATTTCAACTCTGTGTCACTTCCACAGGATCACAGAGTAAAAAGGTTGTTAACACAGTTAGGCCTACATAATACATTTATTTGGTAGCCTACTTCATGACTGAACATGAGCATCATCTGGTCATCCAAAGATAATTTCCTTTAATCAAGTGCACTGGGAAAAAAATGGAGACCAATTTTATAACCTCCATTTTGATTTTATATTCAGTGGCATCCTGTTTTTGATGAATTTATTTTATTTAGTTTCCGATCTAAATGTATCTAAAAACCATTATCAAAATTGACTTACACAAGTTGTTATTGTCTGACAGGCAAGAGAGAGGACACCTGCGCTCTAAGACTCAGATGATGATCAAGGAGACCAGTGGGACGTTGATTGGTCACTTCTACGTGGGAGATGATGCTTCTCCCATCAAAGTTATAGCCTATATAATTCTCTCGGTTGAGAAAGTCATTAGTGTTCAGTTCTAGGACCTGATTTTGCGATATAACAAGACTTACTCCTGCAGCACCAAACCACACACAGAGAAGCTATACTCTCACCAAAGCGCATGAGAATCTGATAGCTCGAGATGAGCGCAACGTATCTGCGACAACTTTGCCTCCTTCATTTGGTCTGGTGCCTTGGATGTTGGAAGGTGACAGGTGAGAGAATATTATTTATATAATTTAAGTTAACTTCAATATTTCAATATAACTTATTTTAAACTAATCATTTAATTGTAAGTCTTCTAAAAATGTTTTTCAACATTCAATTGATTTCTCTTTTGGTTTAGCTATTCATTGATATTGTTGATAATAGTTGACAATTACATGCATTTTGTTAATGTTGATGTTGATTATAGGTTAATAACATTATAAATATATGCTTTTTAAACTGACAATTTTCTATCTATTTTTAGAGGCTAATCCCAGCAAAGAGTGTGAACATGGAATTGTTTTGACAAAGGTATGGGAAAAAGGCTACATTTACACAGGCAGCCCGATTCAGATTATTTCCCGCTAATTGGTCTATTAAACCAATCAGATCAGCTGAGAAAAAGATCTGATGTGATTGGTCAAAAGACCAATTAGTGAAAAAAAAGATCAGAATTGGCCATTGTGAAATTAGTTTTTAAAACAAATAGATTATTGTGAAATTAGTTTTCAAACAAATAATTATTCATTTATTACCATTACATTCCCTTATTTGATACCAGTGTCAACATTTTGAAGGTGTACTAGACACAAAACGATCAATATATGCCTTGAATGCGAATCACTCTGGCTGCGTTTAGACAGGCAGCCAAATTCTGATGTTTTTTTCACTAATTGGTATTTTCATCAATCAACTCTGAAAAAGATCTGATGTGAAAAGATCTGTGATTCGTCAAAAGACCAATTAGTGGAAAAAATATCAGAACTTGGCCTCCCTGTCTATGAGCGGACTTAAAGACGCTGCATTGGCGGTGAATCATTTACATTGATACGACCTCTGCAGATGTCAGGGCATTCATTATTTTTTGCGCTTCACGAAGCAGCACAGAGCTGTTGAGTTGAGCTGTGAAGTAAGTTGTCAAGGAAGTGAGTTTGTGTTTATACACCACCTACCGTCAACCAATCATGTCAATGCGGAGCTATACAGAGCTATACGGAGCACTCTGCATTGTTACAAAAATTGGGAGGCACATGGCATTGCAGTACGGAACTCAATTTGGCCTCTGCATGCCTACAATCCGGATCAAGCATAAATTGGCTTTCGGGCTGTATCTTCGGTTGTCTTTACACAGGCAGCCCAATTCTGATCTTTTGCCACTAATTGGTCTTTTGACCAATCAGATCAGATCTTTTGACAATATTTTGGCCAATAATTGGGCAAAATATCAGAATTGGGCTACCTGTGTAAACACAGCCTCTCACTGTTTAAACATCATGGGTTGCTTTAGTTGCACACCTCTAGAAAAATCTATTCTGCGTCTGAGTAGGTGGTCTGCAGGTAATTCCATTCAAATTAAATGGTTTTCTTGTGGTGGCTGGGGCAGGGTAGATGTGTTGAGGGGGTAGAGAACACAGAAGTGAGTCACACTTTAACTTGAATTAGACTGGTGGGGGATGAGACATGAGGGGCATAAGAACATTTATGACTTTAACCTGCTCTCATTAGCTGGATACACAGGGTACAGAGACATGATTATTACTTTGCAACCTGTATAGTATAGTATAGTACATAATGGATTCATGTCCAACAGATTTAAGGTTTTCTTGGGTTTAGTGATGTCTTATAGACTTATGTTTGATTGCCATTGGTTTGCCTGCTGCAGGGTCCTGGGATCCAGACTGATGTGGGAGATATGTGGAGAGATCAGAATGAGGTAAGGCTAAGTAACTGCATGACTCAATCTTATCACAAATAATATCAGTTCTGTCAAGATGCTTACTCTCTCCCTTTCCCTCTTCCCTCACAGCAGCAAGTTCAGAATGTATTCAAAAGAGTAAGTTCCTCAACAATATAAAAATGTTATTCCTACCCTATACATGTATACTGTATCCTTCAAAAAGGCAATACACTCTTTGGAACAGTGTGTTTACTTTGTATATTTTCTTTTTGTCAGTTCCTGTTCCACTATTCAAAGGCAAACTCAGTAGGCTCTATACAGCATGCGGTAAGTAAAGGAAGACTCCTCACTGTACAAATTGGCAACTTGCAGTGCTTTCGGAACGTATTCAGACCCCTTGACTTTTTCCACATTTTGTTACGTTAAAGCCTTCTTCTAACATGGATTCAGTAAAAAAAATCCTCTTCAATCTACACATAATACCCCATAATGACAAAGGGAAAACAGGTTTTTAGAAATGTTTGCAAATGTATTAAAAATAAAAGATACCTTATTTGCGTAAGTATTCAGACCCTTTGCTTTTATACTCGAAATTGACCTCAGGTGCATCCTGATTCCATTGATCATCCTTGAGATGTTTCTACAACTTGATGGGAGCCCAACTGTGGTCAATTCAATTGATTTGGAAAGGCACACACCTGTCTATATAAGGTTCCACAGTTGACTGTCACGCCCTGACCATAGAGAGCCTTTATTTTCTATGGTGGAGTAGGTCAGGGCTTGACCGGGGGGTGTTCTAGTTTATTATTTCTATGTGGGGTTTAATTTTATATGTTGGTGATTTGTATGATTCCCAATTAGAGGCAGCTGGTAATCCTTGTCTCTAATTGGGGATCATATTTAAGTATTGTTGTTCCCACCTGTGTTTAGTGGGATATTGAATTTAGTATTTTGAGTAAGTGTATGTAGCACCTCTGTAGTCACGGTTTGTTGTTTGTTTCTTGTTTTGTTTAAAGTTTCACGTTTAATCAATTATGTGGAACTCAACATCCGCTGTGCCTTGGTCCTTTTCTACAAACGATCGTGACATTGACAGTGAATGTCAGAGCAAAAACCAAGCCATGAGGTCGAAGGAATTGCCCGTAGAGCTCCGAGACAGGATTGTGTCGAGGCAGAGATCTGGGGAAGTGTACCAAAGCATTTTTCTGGCATTGAAGGACCCCTCTGAAAGCTCGGCAATGACAAAAATGACATTTACTCCTGAGGTGCTGACCTGTTGCCCCCTCTACAACCACTGTGATTATTTTTTGACCCTGCTGGTCATCTATGAACGTTTGAACATCTTGAAGAACAATCTGGCCTTAAATGGCCATGTACTATTATAATCTCCACCCGGCACATCCAGAAGAGGATTGGCCACCCCTCAGAGCCTGGTTCCTCTCTAGGTTTCTTCCTAGGGAGGTTTTCCTAGCCACTGTGCTTCTACATCTGCATTGCTTGCTGTTTGGGGTTTTAGGCTGGGTTTCTGTATAGCACTTTGTGACATCTGCTGATGTAAAAAAGGGCTTTATAAATACATTTGATTGATTGATTTAAGAACACAGTGGCCTCCATCATTCTCAAATGGAAGAACTTTGGAACCACTAAGACTTTTCCTAGAGCTGGCCGCATAGCCAAACTTGGTCAGGGAGGTGACCAAGAACCCGATGGTCACTCTGACGGAGCTCCAGAGTTGCTCTGTGGAGATGGGAGAACCTTCCAGAAGAACAACTATCTCTGCAGCACTCCACCAATCAGACCTTCATGATAGTTGCCAGACGGAAGCCACTCCTCAGTAAAAGGCACATGACAGACCACTTGGAGTTAAAGGACTCTGACCATGAGAAACAAGATTCTCTGGTCTGATGAAACCAAGATTGAATTATTTGGCCTGAATGCCAAGCGTCTTGTCTGGGGTTAACCTGGCACCATCCCTCCATGAAGCATGGAGGTGGCAGCATCAGGCTGTTTTGGATGTTTTTCAGTGGCAGAGACTGGGAGACTAGTCGGGATCTAGGGAAAGAGGAACAGAGCAAAGTACATAGAGATCCTTGATGAAAACCTGCTCCAGAGCGCTCAGGACCTCAGACTGGGGCGAAGGTTCACCTTCCAACAGGACAACAACCCTAAGCACGTGACCAATGTGAAATGGCTATCTAGTTAGCGGTGGTGCGCGCTAATAGCGTTTCGATCGGTGACGTCACTCGCTCTGAGACCTTGAAATAGTGGTTCCCCTTGCTCTGCAAGGGCCGCGGCTTTTGTGGCGCGATGAGTAACGATGCTTCATGAGTTACTGTGGTTGATGTGTGCAGAGGGTACCTGGTTCAAGCCCAGGTTGGGGCGAGGAGAGGGGCGGAAGCTATACTGTTACACACACAGCCAAAACAACATAGGAGTGGCTTTGGGATTTCTCGGAATATCCTTGAGTGGCTCAGCCAGAGCCCGGACTTGATCCCGATCGAACATCTCTGGAGAGACCTGAAAATGGCCATGCAGCGACGCTCCTCATCCAACCTGATAGAGCTTGAGGATCTGCAGAGAAGTATGGGAGAAACTCACCAAATACAGGTGTGCCAAGCTTGTAGCGTCATACCCAAGACGACTCAATGCTGTAATAGCTGCCAAAGGTGCATCAACAAAGTACTGAATACTTATGTAAATGTAATATTTCCAATTTTTTTTAAATATATTTGCAAACATTTCTAAAAACCTGTTTTTGCTTTGTCATTATGGGGTATTGTGTGTAGATTGATGGGGGAGGAACATATTTTAGAATAAGGCTAACGTAACAAAATGTGTAAAAAGTCAAGGGGTCTGAATATTTTCCGAATACACTGGATCTTTAGATTATAATATTGCAACATTATGCAATTGATTGATATGCGATTGGTCTAACAGGCCTTTCCCTCTCTAGTCCCATTCAGTGCACCCATTGATGCGCCTGTCACCAAAACTGTCTCAGAGGAGAAAGAAGCAGCTCCTGCTTTTGGTAAGAATCCTGTACCTTTTCAACTTGAATGGTTAGCAGAATAATATTATTGAAGCTCAAGTTTAGGAAACTGAAAAAGTTCCTTTGAGACAGTGTTATTCCCTATCAGCGATGCAGAGGACCACAGCCTGCCCACTGGGCACAGACATCAGTTCAACATCTAGTTTGTAGAGTTATCCAATAACATGAGTTCAATGTGAACAACAAAACATTTCACCATGTCATTGGATTTAGGTTAAAAGTTTGGTGAAAGAGAACTCCATTACGTTGATTACTTTTTGCAAATCCAATTAGTTTTCCACATTGATTCAACCAGTTTTTGCAGTGGGTGAGGCCAGTCAGTAAGGCTCAATCAAGGCATACATTAATGTATTTAAGACACGCAGTATATGGAACCTCAGACCGGTGTTAAAACCATTATTTTAAGGAAGACAATTCAAATGTACAAAAACTATAACTGAGGCTTTCGCTCTTCCCTATTACACAGAAGCTCCGGGATCTCACTGAAGGTGTGATGTAAAAATCCGACTGTGGAATAACTTGAAGGCAGACACCAGCAAGCTGCATACCCCTGAACACAAAATGGTGGACAGACAGAAACAGCATTCTCAGCTCTCGCTGGACTTGATATTTTTGAGAAATAAATTAAGATAAATGTGACTGCATTGCAGAATGTAAAGTGTCTTCCTGATTACCAGAAATATGTTGTGATTTAAAATTAGGTGGCAATTACACATACAAGCATTAAGTACATCGCTATCAGAACAGTGAACATACACAAGAGTCAAATATAGCCAAAGCAGGCCTTCATGTGATGGTTACACAGATCACAACGAACACTTTATTTTAAAAACTGTCAACTGTGATTATGGCATGGGTGAATGGCTACTTACATTTCATTTTACAATTAGATGTATACATTTATATTGTCATATTATAAAACGTATATGCAAAAAAAGGACAATATTCAACCAAAGGTTCTGTAGAAACCCTATTGAAGAGTCTGATCTGATTTAGGAGAATGATCACTTAACACAAGAGATCCTTTAACCGGAAAGGCATAGAACCGACGGAGCCTCTCTGCGGTAAGCATAGGAAGAGGTGTGCATTTTAATACATCACCACAGGAGAAAGCCATCCCCATTCAGGGACCGTGGAGCATTTGATTAATGTTATTTGGAGGTTAGGGGGCTAGTTCTCTTCTGAGTCACTGTCTTTCCGTGTGGGGAGAGTGGATCGAATCGACGACATCAGCTTGTCTTCAATCTGCTTCTTGGGGTTTTCTTCCAGGTCTGTCTTGACAGCGCCAGATTCCGATAACCTCCACTCCAGCTCTGAGGATGATAGGATAATGGATAGTTTAATATCTAAAAGATTGTCACTAATAAAACAAATAAAACTGAGGGTGTTATGCTAGATTTCATATCATGTAACTAATACCATCCTAACTTAGTATAAATAAAAAGTCCTTCTTGAGAGTATAGCTTACCTTCAACTTTGAGGTTCATGCCTCCGAAGACCAGAGGCCCGATGTACTGTGCCTTCATCTCTCCCTCGTGGTAGACAAAGATTGTGGGCAGGTTGCGGTCAGGGTAGTTGGGGATGCAGGTGGTGGAGATGGACTTGAGGAACTTGGTCTGGGGGAACTTCCTGGCCAGCTCTGACAGATGCTGGTTTATCAGGGTACACAGAGGTACTCTGGGAGGACAGAAGATTAGAACAGGACATGTTAGAGAGAACAGATGTCACAATGAGTAAATTAGTTAAATCAGATATTTTGGTAGATAGGTCTATTCAGAGCAAATTGAAAAATGCACCACTAAATCAGGCTTAGGCTAAATGAAAACCTTGAAATCATGATTTTCAAATAAGGTCTTGGTCATCAATGTTTTCACATATTTTTGGTTTATCAGATCTTGTCAAAAATCAAACATCACTTTTTGAGAGGATGAATTGGTGTGCTCAACTGCAACCCTTAGAGAGAGAGAGAGAGAGAGAGAGAGAGGGTAGAGAATGGCAGAAGACTCACCCCTGTTTGTAGAGATGGAGCACAACCCAGATTCCCTCTCCAGCTTTGTTCACCTCCTTGATGTAGTCCTGCCCAGATATCTCCACTACTTCACCGAAGCAATTCTTTATCTGGGTGGCTTTCCATTCTGCAAGCCTCTTCTGTCTGGTAAGAGGGAAATGCAGAGGGTGTAAAGAAAGGTAGGCTAATCAGAAAGATCAGTTTTAGGGTGCTGAAAAACATCTGCCCAATGGGACAAACAATCACAGAACAGGGTCAACTTGCCCGATTGCTCAGCTCACATGCCCCAGGCAATAGGGAAGCCATTCATTCTTATCAACCCCTGTTGTATGTACCATCTAAGTGATGCTTTGAAGAGATCACTGACCTGTACATCTCGATGGCGGCCTCGTCCTCTTCACTGAAGTCATCCTCGTTCTCATCCAGCTCGTTCAGAGTCATGCTCTCATAGGTTTTCACTGGTCACAAAACACCATATGCGTCACAAGTTTTTTTTTTAAAGTACAATTTAAGCTATTAAAACAACATTTGTTGCTCTTAAATGTTGGCCAAGAATCAGCCTTCCTAAACCATGTCCTGTTAGTTAAGAATAACATCAGAATTTGTTTGCCCTAGATCAGTTCAGTAGAAACTTAGTCCCATAGAAGTAGCCAACTAGAACTCGCCATCTCTTACCAACAGATGACTGCTCAAGAACTATCTGCTTCTCTAGAGCTTCCTCCTCAACCTCATCCTGAGTTCTCTCCTTGGGAGGAAGGACCCCCTTCTTTCTCAGGATGTCATTCCACTCTGTATCTGCATTAGGGTCCTGAGAAATAAGAGATCATGTTGGAATTTTATTGTAACTTGGCTGTTTGCCATTCTGTACCACCACAGAGTTAAAAACACAACATTTATATAGCTAGGCCCTTTGGTATTACTGCTAGCGAACATTACCTAATGTTTAGCCATCTAGTTAGCCAACATTTAGCTCTCAAACTCTAAGCATTCTGCATTCTCCCTACAGTTTAGTCATTAGCTTTGCCCCCGACTGGCTCATGTGAACTACAATCAGGACACTATGTTTTAACTATTAGAAACGTAAATCATCAGTGGCGATATGGCTTTCGAACCATGGCCCTTATCTTTAAATCAGCGAGAAAAATAATAATAATTCTGATAAACTGCTACAGTAAAAGTGTATCATTTTTTTCACAGATCCATACTGCTAGAGATGCCTCCATCAGACGAAACTACATTTCCCGAGTTAACTTACATACAGGTGTTCGAGCACGCTAGATCACTAATTATCACAGATGGTCCGTGATCGTAAACAAGCGCTGCAACATGGATATATCGCCATGTGGGAACAGTAACAGTGTGTGTATTCATGTAACATTTTGGTTTTTAGAAAATTAATTATCGCTGATATGATATGCATCAAAAACCGTACCGCAAGAGACGCGTGTTAATGTTCAGATTGAGCGTTGGGGCTCTTAACAAAACGTCCCTGTACAGAAGACGCCTTCCTCCAACAATTACTTTATGTAACGTTATAGTGGAACTGGGAGTCATGATCAAGGGTTAAATAACGTTATGTGCCAATCGAGGTGGCGTGCGAACAGAATCCTATTAATCGAAACATCGGCTATGTCCTTCATACGATCAGAGTTATAGCTAGAAAAAGTTATCGAAGTTTACCAACCTGCATTTTTTTTAACCGTTCAAAACAGACGCTGAAAACACCACTGCTCTTCCCAGACACGGAAATAGAAGGACCTCACCCATATTTATTCCGGAGTAAAACAAGATCTTTAATGTGACAAAACTTAAATACTTGTCAGATATCTCAAATATAGAATCGTTACAAAATAATTTATTTTCTGAGGACAAATCTATTCTATCACCTGTTTTATATGTATTATTATCATAAACCTGGCTAGGGCAAGACATTCAAGGGACAATAATAAAGGTTGCACCAATATCCGGTTTAGGTCCTGTATGTCTATATTAGGAGTGGGAAAGCTGTACTACATTCCATGTGTGGCATCTGATTGAGACAACAGCTGCACCTGAAAATCACACTGCTGTGCTGTCAGTGTCTGGGTTGACCATAGATTTATGGGGGTTGCATAGAGGTCCAAACATCTCTGAAAATTGTTGGCCTGTTTTTTGGTGTGTAGATATGCTTCAATATGATATCCTTATACTGTATTTGTTTATTTTCAATGTAGTTATGATGACTATAGCAAGTATAGACGACGCAATTATGAATCATATACTTAGGTACATTTTCTACTGTGCAAATATATTTTCAAATCCTTTATTATGGGTATGGTTATAAATCTTTATGTCAGTCTTGATCTTGTGAAACTCAATGAGATTGCTTCTCTAAATTATGATAATTTCCTTAATTTCAGTGTTACTCTACACCTGTTGTTTACAAAGCATGTGACAAATAACATTTGATTTGAATAAAGTATTTTATGATAGGGGCCTTTGACAACTCTGACCTCGTGTGTTTATTCTAATCAAATCAACCATAGTTTAAAACAGACATCATAATGAAATCCTGTATTTGTTATTTGTTGATTACATGTCAAGCATGCATGTTGCAACCTCTATTTTACCACAGAAGTAGGCTATAGGGATGGGTATATACGTCCATATAGAACATTATGTAAATTGTTATATTGTCTAGACTCTATAGGTACTTTATCATTGAAAAGCAAAGTGACCATGTTACCGACATGGCATTGATGTCATTACATTAATATGGGGTATGATCAAAGACTATGACATTTAAAACTATAATATAAAGCGAAAGCAAACAAATATTCTGTCATTGTAAGCATAATGCAGCATTGAGATAATAGGTGCTGTACATCATCTTCTGACGTATTTTTTGCACACATCAGACAGCATATGGCACATGACTAAACCCCTTTACTATGGGCAAACAATGTGTTTACAATCCAATTATATTCCCAGATTTAGTTGTGTATGATGTTCAATGAATAGGCTACTACTGCATAATAACTATTCACAAAGCAAAGGGACGGTGAAATTAAACTTCCTCGCTTTCGCCGGAACTATGGGAAGGATGTTGGGAAGGAAAGGTTGGGTTAAATGCGGAAATAAGACGCTCGCTGTGTAGGCTACAGTTGCAACCGGTGTGAGAGAAAATATGAGCACAAGACGCCTGCTATCTCGGACCGCGCTTGAGATCAATTATGGATGATTCTGAAATCACCTAATTTTCTCCGACGCGTGGAACTGCTGAAGAAGTGTGCATTCTATCAATAGCACAACAAAAACTACAATCGGCTTTGTTTTGTTTTCGTCCATTCTCTTTGTAAATCTCTTGTTTTGAAAGCATGTGGTTGAATCCGGAGGAAGTTTTGCTGAAAAATGCATTGAAGCTTTGGGTTACCGAAAAATCTAACGAATTCTTCCTTTTGCAGCGCAGAAGAGGGCATGGAGACACAGGGGGGAAATTTACAGGTAATACGCCCCCTCCCATCTTCATCTCACTGTTTGTCGTCTGATTTCAGCAGCTTTGGCAGCCTATACGGATACACCAGTCTACGGAATACACTTGCAACACAGTAACAAATCATTTATAAACAATTTTGCAACTTGCCATAATCGGGGCAACAATGTATCACTTTAAATAGGCTCAGGATTTTTACACAGCATTACTTGGGAAACAAGTGTTTTCTCCATATTCGGTGTCGTCAACACCTTGGAGCAATAACAGGCAACTTTTTTGCATATAGTATTTAGACATTTATTTTGTTTCAGGTCTTCCTTGATTTCTTTAAGTTCGATACAGTGTTTGTCTGATGATGAACTTTGATAAGGTGCCACCTGGTCTTGTTTTTGTTTAATCACCATTGGGACTTTCATACTTAACTGAACACATCAAGGACAGGAGGATAGAGAGTAGACATCTCATAAAAGGAACAATATAAAAATGGCCCGGCAATTGGTTATGATTTACAGTGTTTGTTTGTCACCATGGTGAAAGGTAAGACAAAGCCCTAGCTGTATTGGGGTTGGCTCTTCTTACAAAACCACACCATAGTATGTTTTGTTATATGAAGAGAATAACAAGTACAATATCAATTGGAAGAAGAAATCTATGATTCGATTAAGATAGAACATAAAAACATCTGCAACCTCTATCATTTTGTGTCACTAGCTAAAGTATCTTCTGCTTCCTATTTCACAAAGAGCACTTTGCTACAAGGGAATTTTTAGTTATTTATATAGATAGGGTTTATTTTCTCTCTACATCTGAGCACACTCTACATGTCCATTGTCCACAGCCATACAAACTCAGTGAACTATATAAGCAGAACACGATACATGATTTACAGTAGTTTAAGTTGGGTCTTACAATGTAAGCGGTTTGGTGACAAATAAGTTTGTGTTGCCAGGGTGTCATGGTTCAGAGCGGCAGATGGGCAGAGCTTATAGATCTGGTGTGGTCTGGAATGGGCAGTGCTCTAGGAGAGGGTTATTTGTCAGGAGTTCAGTTTGTCTTCCGTCCCTCTCCTCTTTTGTGGCGGGCGGTTGGGCGGGAGTGAGAATGCCAAACACTAGATAGTGATCTCATACAGACTAGACTGTAGCCTATTGAACGTAGTAAGCCTTGTCTTGCCTGCTGTGTGCTTATTACACATTTGATTGGCCAAATCATTAACAGACTGTTCTTGCTAACTTGATTTTTTATTGTAGTTGAGGGATGTAATGTGTTGCTATTAGGACTGTTTTTACTAGTGCTCCTTAAATGCTCCATTCTGTTGAAAATGGCAAAGAAAACCCAGAATAAAAACTAGACAAGAGGGACTAGTGTTTGGTGCCTTTGGCCTCCGTGGGAAAGCATGACCATGAATAGCAGTGGAGTTAAAGAGATACTATGATGATGAGTGTAGGCTCTGTTACCTCAGGGTATTCGTGAGCCTATCTGGTTCCATTAGGCTGATGACTGGTGGGGATGACTGGATGTGTAAGTTCTCCCTAAATGCTGGTTCCAGGGTTAATGTAGCCTTCGCAATGCCTAATAGGTACAAATGAGTTAGGTCTGGATGGAAATTGAAAGCTTGGGGTAGAGTAGTGCAGTTTCTCTTGAACGTCAACTGGGGTGTCACTGTCAACCATATTGGATGGGATGTTAGGGGCTCTGTATTAAGTTTGTATTTTTTAGACCATGGCTTTGGGGCTTCATATGTGGAGGATATGGGGGGGGGTCTCCAATCCAATACTATTAGCCATTGGTTCTAGTGGACCAATATAGTGACAAACAGAGAACAGCAATACTTGTGTTGAGTCCCTCAATAGCTTGTAAGCCTATGTTATGCTCTCACATAATGTGGCCATTATGAGACTGTTAGTGACCGTAAGTTGTACAAGTTTATGTCCTATCCAGTGCCAATCTTCTTCTGCTTGGTACCTCACTGTGGAATGTCTTGGTCTGTGATAGACATGGTAATGACTTTAGCCTTCTGGCGTTATGTGTAATAGGTACCTTTGTGTCCCATCTGCTTAAAGGCACAATCTGTAAACTTCCTGCTGTTCAAAAGTCATTCCACTAATGCTAACCATTGATTATGTATGTTAGAGTATATCTTATTAATGCCTTATGAGCTTAATACAATTGTCTTATCCTTTGAAAATGTGATTTCAGTTTATATGGGTTGGTATAATGTGGCCTCTCTCTCCCATATGTCAATGAGCTCATTGACATGTATGTGTTGTCAGATGGTATTTCTCAGTATTTTCTGGTCTCTTTCTGTGTCTGACTGCTCTGGTCTGTCCAGGTCTTCTGGTGGGAGCTCTGGACTCAGTGCTGGACTCCAATGCCCGGGTCACACCGTTCCGTATCCTACTACAGATGCCTGGGTCACAGGTCAGCTGGACAATAGCTTGTGGTAAGCTCTCTGACATTTCTCTCCTTTGCTTTCTATCTCTCTGATTCTCATATTTGTCTGTCTCTCTCTAGCTCTCTCTCTTTCTCTCTCTGTGTATCTATCTCTCTAAATCAAATCAAATTTATTTGTCACATACACATGGTTAGCAGATGTTAATGCGAGTGTAGCGAAATGCTTGTGCTTCTAGTTCCGACAATGCAGTAATAACGAACAAGTAATCTAACTAACAATTCCAAAAAAACTACTGTCTTATACACAGTGTAAGGGGATAAAGAATATGTACATAAGGATATATGAATGAGTGATGGTACAGAGCTGCATAGGCAAGATACAGTAGATGATATCGAGTACAGTATATACATATGAGATAAGTATGTAAACCAAGTGGCATAGTTAAAGTGGCTAGTGATACATGTATTACATAAGGATGCAGTCGATGATATAGAGTACAGTATCAACGTATGCTTATGAGATGAATAATGTAGGGTAAGTAACATTATATAAGGTAGCATTGTTTAAAGTGGCTAGTGATATATTTACATCATTTCCCGTCAATTCCCATGATTAAAGTGGCTGGAGTAGAGTCAGTGTCATTGACAGTGTGTTGGCAGTAGCCACTCAATGTTAGTGGTGGCTGTTTAACAGTCTGATGGCCTTGAGATAGAAGCTGTTTTTCAGTCTCTCGGTCCCAGCTTTGATGCACCTGTACTGACCTCGCCTTCTGGATGACAGCGGGGTGAACAGGCAGTGGCTCGGGTGGTTGATGTCCTTGATGATCTTTATGGCCTTTCTGTAGCATCGGGTGGTGTAGGTGTCCTGGAGGGCAGGTAGTTTGCCCCCGGTGATGCGTTGTGCAGACCTCACTACCCTCTGGAGAGCCTTACGGTTGAGGGCGGTGCAGTTGCCATACCAGGCGGTGATACAGCCCGCCAGGATGCTCTCGATTGTGCATCTGTAGAAGTTTGTGAGTGCTTTTGGTGACAAGCCGAATTTCTTCAGCCTCCTGAGGTTGAAGAGGCGCTGCTGCGCCTTCCTCACGATGCTGTCTGTGTGAGTGGACCAATTCAGTTTGTCTGTGATGTGTATGCCGAGGAACTTAAAACTTGCTACCCTCTCCACTACTGTTCCATCGATGTGGATGGGGGGGTGTTCCCTCTGCTGTTTCCTGAAGTCCACAATCGTCTCCTTAGTTTTGTTGACGTTGAGTGTGAGGTTATTTTCCTGACACCACACTCCGAGGGCCCTCACCTCCTCCCTGTAGGCCGTCTCGTCGTTGTTGGTAATCAAGCCTACCACTGTTGTGTCGTCCGCAAACTTGATGATTGAGTTGGAGGCGTGCATGGCCACGCAGTCGTGGGTGAACAGGGAGTACAGGAGAGGGCTCAGAACGCACCCTTGTGGGGCCCCAGTGTTGAGGATCAGCGGGGAGGAGATGTTGTTGCCTACCCTCACCACCTGGGGGCGGCCCGTCAGGAAGTCCAGTACCCAGTTGCACAGGGCGGGGTCGAGACCCAGGGTCTCGAGCTTGATGACGAGCTTGGAGGGTACTATGGTGTTGAATGCCGAGCTGTAGTCGATGAACAGCATTCTCACATAGGTATTCCTCTTGTCCAGATGGGTTAGGGCAGTGTGCAGTGTGGTTGAGATTGCATCGTCTGTGGACCTATTTGGGCGGTAAGCAAATTGGAGTGGGTCAAGGGTGTCAGGTAGGGTGGAGGTGATGTGGTCCTTGACTAGTCTCTCAAAGCACTTCATGATGACGGATGTGAGTGCTACGGGGCGGTAGTCGTTTAGCTCAGTTACCTTAGCTTTCTTGGGAACAGGAAAAATGGTGGCCCTCTTGAAGCATGTGGGAACAGCAGACTGGTATAGGGATTGATTGAATATGTCCGTAAACACACCGGCCAGCTCTGATGGGTGTTGTATGTGTGTGTGTTGTTATACAGGTGCTGCTGTCGGAGAGATGAACAGACATTGGGACTGGCTGGTCCAGAACCTACTACACTCTCTCTCAGTGTTTGAGAACAAGGAGGATGTCGCCAGCTTCGTAAAAGGGAAAGTCAAGGTACTGTACTATTAGAATAAGACCTACTATAGACCTGTGATACACTGTAAATACTTTGTAGGCCTACTATCGAAAATCACAGTATTACCTAATCTCCTAATCTCTCAACCTAATCTCAACTGTTGATCTCTCTCCTCCTGACTTTCTTTTCTATTTGTGTCTCTTGCCCTCCTTTTATTTTCTCTTTCTCTCATTTATTTCTCCTCCTCCTCCAGGGTCTGATAGCGGAGGAGGTAAGGGGGAGGCAGGCGGCTCAGGAGGAGGAGCCTGAGAAGTTCCGGGAGGCGCTGCTGAAGTTTGAGCTATGTTTCGGCCTGCCCTCCTCAGAGAAGCTGGTCACCACCTACTCCTGCTGCTGCTGGAAGGGGCGGGTCCCCCGGCAGGGCTGGCTCTACCTCAGCATCAACCACATGGCCTTCTACTCCTTCCTGTTGGGAAAAGAAGGTCAGTCCCCTTAAATGCTCTTCCTTTCATTAGCACACAGAATAGCCCCCAGTATTACTGGTTGTGAACTGGTTGTGAACTTTGAATGTTTGACCGCTTCTCTCTCCCTCAGTGAAGTTTGTGATCCCGTGGGCGGAGGTGACGAGGCTGGAGCGGGTCTCTACGGGTCTCATGACGGACATGGTGCGTGTGATGACGCGGCGGTGCCAGTTGGACTTCTCCATGTTCTTGAGCCTGGATGAGGCGTTTGGGGTCATTGGTCAGCTGGCTGATATTGCCCTGCGACGCCTGCTGGACAGTGAAGGCCTGGAGCTGGACCGAGTCCTCCAGCAGTCCTCCAACATCACCAAGAGGTCAGCAGGCAACGCAAAAAAAGTTAAAGTTGTATCGTATTGTAGTGTAAAGGAGGGCAGGGGATTTTGTGTGGTTGTATCATTCACTTTGTTCAGATTCACATCATCTGAGAGGATTAGAACAGTTGCTTGCCTGATTAATCAGTTTGATAAACAGTAATTTAATAAGGTTCTCATTCTTATCTGTTTTGGTCAAAAGAGACCTCATCGCTTCCTGAAAACCACTCATATCTTAACTGATTTACTTCCCTTTAGTTTCCGACCATCCTTTGTATAACCATAGCATCATAGTGCAACTGATCTTCCTTTGAGCCGAGAGGGACGTTCAGTCATGTTCTTCAGACAGACATTATATGAGGCTGATGAGCTCATAAAGACTTGTAAATACCTAGACTTTGCCCCTAGGTGTTGCAGCCATAACAGGAATACAGCGTATCGTGTTAGTCTATGGGAAAATATATATGTTTTTTTACAATGTTCCTTCCTTCCACTGCCTGTGTATTGGGTTCCGGCTGGTCTCAGAACAGTTGTGTAGTGATTGATAGGCCGCGTTCCACGACACAGCACTGCACCATACGTTATAAATCAGTGTTTGTCTCAGTGTGACTGGAAGGCACTTCAGCTCTATCCTGTGGGAAATTATACCTTCGCTTGGAGAGGTAGGTCATAAATACACCCCTGTTCTTCGTTCAGTCTTAGTTCTGTGTGTGTGTGTACATGTGTGTGTACATGTGTGTGTACATGTGTGTGTACATGTGTGTCTAAGTTCCACCTGTAGTACATTCACCATAACAGTTTCAGGTTTTGTGTGTAAAATGACAGGTTGTGGTGGTAAACATTGTACTTGAGCTAGGCTAGAGCATTTAGTTCTCTCTCTATGGGTGTAACAGACTGTTTAATCATTCATTTGGTAACTTCCTCACATTCAACCCTTCTCAAATGAGTGATCTTTTTGTCCCTCCTCATCATTCAAACTAGTGACTTTATGTAAATCACAACCTCGTATTCATTATCTCCAGCACCAAAACAATGTCTACATTACTTCTTCTAATTTTTCTCTTGCACAGGCTTGAGGTACACTCACTGAAATCTAGCCACACACACTACACTGACATTCCAACACACACACATACAGTAGTGTAAACTACTAACGTAAAAATACTTTAAAGTACTACTTAAGTCTTTTTTGGGGGGTACCTGTACTTTACTATTTATATTTTTAACTACTTTTACTTCACTACATTCCTTAAGAAAATATTGTACTTTTTACTCCATACATTTTCCTTGACACCCGAAAGTACTCGTTAAATTTTGAATGCTTAGCAGGTGTAATGAATCCTCAGGTAGAAAAAGGTGTAGATTCACACGCAGATGTTTATTAAGCCTTCGCAGAAGTCAGGAATCGTGGTCACAGGCAATGGTGAAACACAGGTAGGCAGTCAAAAACAATACCTCACAACCATACAAACAGAAATAAATGAACTAAATAAGGAGCTAGTGAGAAACAAACACAGGTGAAATCAATGACCAAAAATGAAAGACAAGGGCTACGTTCCAGAACACAAAGAAACAGGGCTATGTTCAAGAACACAAGAAAAAGAACACAAGGTTGACTAAGAAAAGAAAAGCAGAACCTTACAGCAGGACAGGAAAATTGTGAAATTCAAGCACTTATCAACTGAACATCCCTTGTCATCTCTACTGCCTCTGGTCTGGTGGACTCACTAAACACACCTGCTTCGTTTTTAAATTATGTCTGAATGTTGAAGTGTGCCCGTGGCTTTCCCTAAATGAAAAAACAAAACAAGAAAATAGTGTCATCAGGTTTTTTAACATCAGAAAAGTGTCATTATTTATACTTTCTTTTGATACTTAAATATATTTTAAAACAAATACTTTTAGACTCATACTCAAGAATAATTTTGCTTTTACTTGAGTCATTTTCTATTAAGGTATTTTTACTCAAGTATGACAGTTGGGTACTTTTTCCACCACTGCAGATATACATTCACAATCTTTCACACTCTTCACATACGCTGCTGCTACTCTCTGTTTATTATCTATGCAGTCACTTTATCCTTACCTACATGTACACTACTGGTCAAAAGTTTTAGAACACCTACTCATTCAAGGGTTTTCTTTATTTTGACTATTTTCTACATTGTAGAATAATAGTGAAGACATCAAAACTATGAAATAACACATATGGATCATGTAGTAACCAAAAAAAGTGTTAAACAAATCAAAATATATTGTATATTTGAGATTCTTCAAATAGTCACCCTTTTCTTTGATGACAGCTTTGCACACTCTTGGCATTCTCTCAACCAGCTTAATGAGGTAGTCACCTGGAATGCAATTCAATTAACAGGTGTGCCTTCTTAAAAGTTAATTTGTGGAATTTCTTTCCATCTTAAGGGGGTATACAGAAGACAGCCCTATTTGGTAAAATACCAAGTCCATATAATGGCAAGAACAGCTCAAATAAGCAAAGAAAAACTACAGTCCATCATCACTTTCAGACATGAAGGTCAGTCAATATGGAACATTTCAAGAACATTTTTGAAAGTTTCTTCAAATGCAGTTGCAAAAGCCATCAGGCGCTATGATGCAACTGTCTCTCATGAGGACCACCACAGGAAAGGAAGACCCAGAGTTACCTCTGCTGCAGAGGATAACTTCATCAGAGTTACACGCCTCAGAAATTCCAGCCCAAATAAATGAGTTCAAGTAACAGACTCATCTCAACATCAACTGTTCACAGGAGACTGTGTGAATCAGGTCTTAATGGTCGAATTGCTACAAAGAAACCCCCTACTAATGGACACCGATAGGAAGAAGGGACTTGCTTGGGCCAAGAAACATGACCAATGGACATTAGACCGGTGGAAATATGTCCTTTGGTCTGGAGTCCAAATTTGAGATTTTTGGTTCCAACTGCCGTGTCTTTGTGAGACGCAGTGTGGGTGAACGGATGATCTCTGCATGTGTATTTCCCATCGTAAAGCATGGATGATGAGGTGTTATGGTGTGGGGATGCTTTACTGGTGGCACTCTGTGATTCATTTAGAATTCAAAGCACACTTAACCACTGTGGCTACCACAGCATTCTGCAGCGATACGCCATCCCATCTGCTTTGCACTTAGTAGGACTATCATTTGTTTTTCAACAGGAAAATGACCCAACACACCTCCAGGTTGTGTAAGGGCTATTTGACCAAGAAGGAGAGTGATGGAGTGCTGCATCAGATGACCTGGCCTCCACAATCCCCCAACCTCAACCAAATTGAGATGATTTGGGATGAGTCTGACCACAGAGTGATGGAAAAGCAGCCAACAAGAGCTCAGCATATGTGGGAACTTCTTCAAGACTGTTAGAAAAGGATTCCAGGTGAAGCTGGTTGAGAGAATGCCAAGAGTGTGCAAAGCTGTCATAAATGCAATGGGTGGCTACTTTGAAGAATTCCAAATGTACAATATATTTAGATTTGTTAAAAAAATAATAATTGGTAACTACATGATTCCATATTATCAGGTATGAAGGTAAGACACAGATGCAGACCACGTCGAATAAACATATTTCAACAGGGGCAGGCGATAGACAGGTCAAGGCAGGCAGGGTTCAGTAAACCAGATGTGGGGCAACAGTACCGGACGGCAGGCAGGCTCAGGGTAAGGCAGAGGTTGGTGATCCAGAGGGGGGCAAAGGGACAGTTCGGCAGGCAGTCTCAGGGTCAGGGGCAGGCATAGTGGTCAGGTAGGCGGGCTCAGAGTCAGGACAGGCAAGGGTCAAAACCAGGAGGGTGAGAAAAGAGAGACTGGAAAAAGCAAGACAAACTGGCAACAGACAAACAGAGAACACAGGTATAAATACACAGGGGATAATGGGGAAGATGGGCGACACCTGGAGGGTGGTGGAGACAAATCACAAAGACAGTTGAAACAGATCAGGGTGTGACACGTGTTATTTCATAGTTTGATGTCTTCACTATTATTATGCAATGTAGAAAATAGTCAAAATAAAGAAAAATCCTTGTGTGAGTAGGTGTTAAAAAATTTTGGACCGGTACGGGGTATTCAATTACCTCGACTACCCCGTACCCCTGCACATTGACTCAGTACTGGTACCCCTTGTAAATAGCCTCGTTATTGTTAATTTATTGTGTTACTATTTTTCATTTAGTTTAATTAGTAAATTATTTTTTTTATTTTTTTGTCCACCTATTTCTCCACCATTTTCGAAATATCCAATTGTGATCCAGTTACGATCTTGTCTCATTGCTGCAACTCCCAAATGGGCTTGGGAGCGATGAAGGTCGAGTCATGCATCCACCGAAACATGACTCGCTAAACTGCTCTCCTTAACACCCGCCCACTTAACCTGGAAGCCAGCTGCACCAATGTGTCGAGGAAACACCATTCAGCTGACGTTCGAAATCAGCCTGCAGGCGCCCGGCCCCCCACAAGGCGTCACTAGAACACGATGAGCCAAGTAAAGCCCCCCCTAGCCAAACCCTCCCCTAACCCGGATGACGCTGGGACTATTGTGTGCCGCCCTATGGGACCCCCGGTCACGACCGGATGTGACACAGCCTGGGGTCGAACCTCAAGCAATGCAATGCCTTAGACCGCTGCGCCACTCGCGAGGCTCCAGTTTGTAAGGTCTGCACCTGTTGTATTCGGCGCATGTGACAATTATTATTATTTTTTTTTCAAATAAGATTTGATTTGAAAACGCGTTTCTATGATCATTGGTTAAAAAGATAAGAACAAAAGGTCCTAAACCACCAGGGTACGATTAAAAGTAAAGAAACTGTGATTTTCAAAACCTGCAATGAGTTTCTAGCCATAAGGAGGGTATTTTCCTGCTCCCCACGTCACCGTGAATCTCATAGTGTTTGAAAATCAATGTTTTTTAAATGTTTAAACTTTTGATGATGTCATTGAGTAGAAGCAAATGTAGAAATACGCCATTTCCACATATGTAGACACTTGTATTGTGCTGGAGATAATGAATATGAGATTGAAAATTGGTGGATTTACCATTCAAGTGTTCCTGACTTTCTGTCAGAAATGTCTAGGTCACTAAAGGCAACAACAATTCACCCACAATCTATCATTTACACTCTCCTTCTCTCTATCCTGGAGATTTTTTTATTTTTTTGATTTTTTTTAACCTTTATTTAACCAGGCAAGTCAGTTAAGAACAAATTCTTATTTTCAATGACGGCCTAGGAACAGTGGGTTAACTGCCTGTTCAGGGGCAGAACGACAGATTTGTACCTTGTCAGCCAGGGGGTTTGAACTTGCAACCTTCCGGTTACTAGTCCAACGCTCTAACCACTAGGCTACCCTGCCGCCCCTAGCTGTCACTCATTTGCAACAGAACGTGTCACTGTATCTGTTTCTCCCCTGCCAGCTACGTATCTCTTTCTGAGTGTCCCTCTAACTCTTCCCCCTCAGGGTTCTGGAGGAGCAGGCATTAAGGACGTATGTCCTGGCTCTATTTCGGCTACCACGGGGCGAACGTCTTCAGGAGGTGGCGCTGTGTTCAGTGTGGACGCCCCATGCCCGCTGTCACACGACAGGAACACTCTTCACCACCGACAGCTACCTATGCTTCGCCAGCCGAGAGGAGGGCCACTGCAGCCTGCTTATCCCTCTCTCAGAGGTACCCATTGTACCATATTGCAGTGCCTCCCTATTTGATTTATAGAAAGGTCTCACACAAAAATCCCTCACAAGTTCCCCTAGCTTAGCTCTTAAGGTTAATCCAGCCTTCCCAGAGGAGAGCCTTTATCAGTGTACTGCAGTGTATTTTGTGCTAGAGGTAGTGTATTTTGGAGGGGTGGTGTATTTTGGCTACATACTATGTTGACCCTGCTTCTCTGCTGGTTAAAGTGTAACGCAGGTGGAATGTGGCTACTGCTGTTTACACAGTGTTGTTGGAAGTGTTAGAGTTTACACCTTTAGCTTTACCATGGTTATCTACATTATATACCAGTCAGTCATACATGAAGCTATATATAAATGTATGTATGGCTCTGCTATACATAAAAGCTATTCATAGTTTATTACTGTGTTATTACTGTTTTACAAGTAAATAGCGCTACAGTTATTTCTTTGGCTGTTCACCTCTGACCCCTGTCTACTCCTGTTTTATTGTCAGGTGATCTCCATAGAGAAGGCGGAGAGCACCAGCCTGCTGCCGAACCCAGTGATCGTCAGCGTGAGGAGTAAGAAAGCCTTCCAGCTGATCGAGCTGCAGGACAGAGACAGCCTGGTGGACGGCCTGACATCACGCCTCAGAGCCCTCCAGTGGAAACACTCCATGTTCCGCAGCAAGAAATCTCTGGTATACTACAGCAACACTACTAACTGCTAAATGTCTGTTGTCAATTACACACATCACATCTCATGGTGATGCCCAACAGGCCTAGTCCACAAAGCAGAATTGCTGCATATTAATTGTGTATATTTGACTAATTCTGGTGTTTGGCTGCTCCAGACCTCCTCGTCTCCCTACTACACCTTCTGCTATGACACCATGTACTGTGACGGGGAGGATATCGAGGAGAGAGCACTACGTCAAACAGTGAACACAGAGGCTCTAATGGCATGCTACCATCACTCTCAACCTGACCCCAACAACAGCACGGCTGTGAGTATGGAAACTGGCGCACCATAGGCTGTAGCCCTGATATGAATAGGGCCTCTATTATTATGGTGTTTAGATAGCAGCCACCATTATTATGGTATCTGCTGCCATATCAGGACTACATTGGCCAATGTGTTTTCAGTCTAGGTGTAACGGATGTGAAACGGCTAGCTTAGTTAGCGGTGGTGCGCGCTAAATAGTGTTTCAATTGGTGACGTCACTTGCACTGTGACCTTGAAGTAGTGGTTCCGCGGCTTTTGTGGAGCGATGGGTAACGATGCTTCATGGGTGACTGTTGTTGATGTGTGCAGAGGGTCCCTGGTTTGCGCCCGGGTATGGGTGAGGGGACGGTATAAAGTTATACTGTTACATTGATGCTGTTGACCCGGATCACTGGTTGCTGCGGAAAAGGAGGAGGTCAAAAGGGGGGTGAGTGTAACGGACGTGAAACGGCTAGCTTAGTTAGCGGTGGTGCGTGCTAAATAGCATTTCAATCGGTGACGTCACTTGCTCTGAGACCTTGAAGTAGTGGTTCCACTTGCTCTGCAAGGGCCGCGGCTTTTGTGGAGTGATGGGTAACGATGCTTCGTGGGTGACTGTTGTTGATGTGTGCAGAGGGTCCCTGGTTTGTGCCCGGGTATGGGCGAGGGGACGGTCTAAAGTTATACTGTTACATAGGCTTGATGTTTAGCATTGTGAATTAGGACTGGTTTAAGGTTTAGCTCGGTTTCCAGTTTCTAGTTGAAATAGGGTGATTCTTGGATTCCGGTGGTAAATGCTGTCCCTTGATTTTGGCACCATGTAAAAACACTTTAAAATCACAAAAACATTACAAATAAATGTTCTATTTATTTGACTGTTATTTAATAAGAGCATATGTAAGTCCTTTATACTGCAAAACATTTATTTGTATTCATTGTAAAAACCTACTGGAGGCAAGCAAATTGGCTTGTCCCACTGGTGATATGTAGAGAGAGGTATAGTGAAATATTTTGGGGATTTAGAGATATCTATCTACTATTTTGAATCCTAGACAGTGAGCAAAAGTATTTAATATATTGTATAGATCAACAAAAACAAATAAGGCTATTAAAATACCATATTTTTACCAGAATAATGTGTGTCACTCAGTTTTATGTCATTGGTGTTACCGCCTTATTTACTGCAGCTCTTTAAATAATTAAAGAACAGCAGTAAATAACAATAGCTGGGCTATAGACAGGGAGTACCGGTACAGAGTCAATGTGTCAATGTGTGGGGGCACCGGTGTCGTGGCCAAACGTTTTGAGAATGAAACAAATATTAATTTTCAAAGTTTGCTGCTTCAGTGTCATTAGATATTTTTTGTCAGATGTTACTATGGTATACTGAAGTATAATTACAAGCATTTCATAAGTATCAAAGGATTTTATTTACAATTACATGAAGTTGATGCAAAGAGTCAATATATCCAGTGTTGACCCTTCTTTTTCAAGACCTCTGCAATCCGCCCTGGCATGCTGTCAATTAACTTCTGGGCCACATCCTGACTGATGGCAGCCCATTCTTGTATAATCAATGCTTGGAGTTTGTCAGAATTTGTGGGGTTTTATTTGTCCACCCGCCTCTTGAGGATTGACCACAAGTTCTCGATGGGATTAAAGTCTGGGGAGTTTCCGGGCCATGGACCCAAAATATCGATGTTTTGTTTCCCCGAGACACTTAGTTATCACTTTTGCCGTATGGCAAGGAGCTCCATCATACTGGAAAAGGCATTGTTTGTCACCAAACTGTTCCTGGATGTTTGGGAGAAGTTGCTCTCGGAGGATGTGTTGGTACCACTCCCTTGGCTGAGAAGCAACCCCACACATGAATGGTCTCAGGATGCTTTACTGTTGGCATGACACAGGACTGATGGTAGCGCTCACCTTGTCTTCTCCGGAAAAGCTTTTTTCCGGATGCCCCAAACAATCTGAAAGGGGATTCATCAGAGAAAATGACTTTACCCCAGTCCTCAGCAGTCCAATCCCTGTACCTTTTGTAGAATATCAGTCTGTCCCTGATGTTTTTCCTGGAGAGAAGTGGCTTCTTTGCTGCCCTTCTTGACACCAGGACATCCTCCAAAAGTCTTCGCCTCACTGTGCGTGCAGATGCACTCACACCTGCCTGCTGCCATTCCTGAGCAAGCTCTGTACTGCTGGTGCCCCGATCCCGCAGCTGAATCAACTTTAGGAGACGGTCCTGGCGCTTGCTGGACTTTCTTGGGCGCCCTGAAGCCTTCTTCACAACAATTGAACCGCTCTCCTTGAAGTCGTTGATGATCCGATAAATGGTTGATTTAGGTGTAATCTTACTGGCAGCAATATCCTTGCCTGTGAAGCCCTTTTTGTGCAAAGCAATGATGACGGTACGTGTTTCCTTGCAGGTTACCATGTTTGACAGAGGAAGAACAATGATTCCAAGCACCACCCTCATTTTGAAGCTTCCAGTCTGTTATTCGAACTCAATCAGCATGACAGAGTGATCTCCAGCCTTGTCCTCGTCAACACTCACACCTGTGTTAACGAGAGAATCAATGACATGATGTCAGTTGGTCCTTTTGTGGCAGGGCTGAAATGCAGTGGAAATGTTTTTTGGGGGATTCAGTTCATTTGCATGGCAAAGAGGGACTTTGCAAATAATTGCAATTCATCTGATCACTCTTCATAACATTCTGGAGTATATGCAAATTGCCATCATACAAACGGAGGCAGCAGACTTTGTGAAAATTAATATTTGTGTCATTCTCAAAACTTTTGGCCACAACTGTACATGTAGGTAGAGTTATTATAGTGACTATGCATAGATATTAACAGAGAGTAGCTGCAGCGTAGACTGGGGGGGGGGGACAATGCAAATAGTCTGGGTAGCTATTTGATTAGCTGTTCAGGAGTCTTATGGCTTGGGGGTAGAAGCTAGTTAGAAGTCTCTTGGACCGAGACTTGGCGCTCCGGTACCGCTTGCCGTGCGGTAGCAGAGAGAACAGTCTATGGCTAGAGTGGCTGGAGTCTTTGACAATTTTTAGGGCCTTCCTCTGACCCTGCCTGGTATAGAGGTCCTGGATGGCGGGAAGCTTAGCCCTGGGGATGTACTGGGCCGTATGCACTACCCTCTGTAGTGCCTTGCGGTCGGAGGCCGCAGGCAGTTATGCAACCTGTCAGGATGCTCTCGATGGTGCAGCTGTAAAAACTTTCGAGGATCTGAGAACCCATTTTAAATCTTTTCAGTCTCCTGAGGGGGAATAGGTTTTGTTGTGCCCTCTTCACGACTGTCTTGGTGTGCTTGGACCATGTTAGTTTGTTGGTGATGTGGACGCCAAGGAACTTGAAGCTCTCAACCTGCTCCACTACAGCCCCGTCGATGACAATGGGGGCGTGCTCGGTCCTCCTTTTCCTGTAGTCCACAATCATCTGCCTTGTCTTGGTCACGTTGAGGGAGAGGTTGTTGTCCTTGCACCACACGGTCAGGTCTCTGACCTCCTCCCTATATGCTGTCTCATTGTTGCTAGTGATCAGGCCTACCACTGTTGTCATCAGCAAACTTAATGATGGTGTTGGAGTCGTGCCTGGCCATGCAGTCATGAGTGAACAGGGAGTACAGGAGGGGAATGAGCACGCACCCCTGAGGGGCCCCCGTGTTGAGGATCAGCGTGGCGGATGTGTTGTTACCTACCCTTACCACCTGGGGGCGGCACGTCAGGAAGTCCAGGATCCAGTTGCAGAGGGAGGTGTTTAGTCCCAGGGTCCTTAGCTTATGGTGTTGAACGCTGAGCTATAGTCAATGAATAGCATTCTCACACAGGTGTTCCTTTTGTCCAGGTGTGAAAGAGCAGTGTGGAGTGCAATAGAGATTGCATCATCTGTGGATCTGTTGGTGCGGTACGCAAATTGGAGTGGGTCTAGGGTTTCTGGGATAATGGTGTTAATGTGAGCCATGACCAACCTTTCAAAGCATTTCATGGCTACAGACGTGAGTGCTACGGGTCGGTAGTCATTTAGGCAGGTCACCTTAGTGTTCTTGGGCACAGGGACTATGGTGGTCTGCTTGGAACATGTTGGTATTACAGACTCAGACAGGGAGAGGTTGAAAATGTCAGTGAAGACACTTGTCAGTTTGTCAGCGCATGCTCGGAGTACACGTCCTGGTAATCTTTCTGGCCCTGCTGCCTTGTGAATGTTGACCTGTTTAAAGGTCTTACTCACATCGGCTACGGAGAGCGCGATCACACAGTAATCCGGACCAGCTGGTGCTCTCATGCATGTTTCAGTGTTATTTGCCTCAAAGCGAGCATATACGTTATTTAGCTTGTCTGGTAGGCTCATGTCACTGGGCAGCTCTCGGCTGTGCTTCTCTTTGTAGTCTGTAATAGTTTGCAAGCCCTGACACATCCGACGAGCGTCAGAGCCGGTGTAGTACGATTCGATTTAGTCCTGTATTGACACTTTGCCTGTTTGATGGTTCGTCGGAGGGCATAGCGGGATTTCTTATAAGCTTCCGGGTTAGAGTCCCGCTCCTTGGAAGCGGCAGCTCTCCCCTTTAGCTCTGTTTGAATGTTGCCTGTAATCCATGGCTTCTGGTTGGGGTATGTACAGTTGAAGTGGGAGGTTTACGTACACCTTAACCTGAGTTTGAATGTATTTGGCTTTCACAATTCCTGACATGTAATCCTAGTAAAAATTCCCTGTCTTAGGTCGGGACAGCAGGTAGCCTTGTGGTTAGAGCGTTGCAAGATCAAATCCCAGAGCTGACAAGGTAAAAATCTGTTGTTCTCTCCCTGAACAAAGCAGTTAACCCACTGTTCCTAGAACGTCATTGAAAATAAGAGTTTGTTCTTAACTGACTTGCCTAGTAAAATAAAAAAAGTTAGGATCACCACTTATTTTAAGAATGTGAAATGTTGAATGTGAAATTGTAGAGAGAATTATTCACTTCAGCTTTTATTTCTTTCATCACATTCCCAGTGGGTCAGAAATGTACATACATTTTGTAGATGACATCGCCGAAGTTGAGGATCGGTAGGATAGTCAGTTTTACTAGGGTAAGTTTGACGGCGTGAGTGAAGGAGGCTTTGTTGCGAAATAGAAAGCCGATTCTAGATTTGATTTTTGATTGGAGATGTTTAATATGAGTCTGGAAGGAGAGTTTACAGTCTAGCCAGACACCTAGGTATTTATAGTTGTCCACATATTCTAGGTCGGAACCGTCCAGGGTGGTGATGCTAGTCGGGCGGGCGGGTGCGGGCAGCTAACGGTTGAAAAGCTTGCATTTGGTTTTACTAGCTTTTAAGAGCAGTTGGAGGCCATGGAAGGAGTGTTGTATGGCATTGAAGCTCGATTGGAGGTTACTTAGTACAGTGTCCAAGGAAGGGCCAGAAGTATACAAAATGGTGTCGTCTGCGTAGAGGTGGATCAGGGAATCGCCCGCAGCAAGAGCGACATCATTGATATATACAGAGAAAAGAGTCGGCCCTAGAATTGAACCCTGTGGTACCCCCATAGAGACTGCCAGAGGTCCGGACAACATGCCCTCCGATTTGACACACTGAACTCTGTCTGCAAAGTAGTTGGTGAACCAGGCGAGGCAGTCATTAGAAAAATCAAGGCTATTGAGTCTGCCGATAAGAATACGGTGATTGACAGAGTCAAAAGCCTTGGCCAGGTCGATAAAGACGGCTGCACAGTACTGTCTTTTATCGATGGCGGTTATGATATCGTTTAGTACCTTGAGCGTGGCTGAGGTGCACCCGTGACCGGCTTGGAAGCTGGATTGCACAGCGGAGAAGGTACGGTGGGATTCGAAATGATCAGTGATCTGTTTATTAACTTGGCTTTCAAAGACTTTAGATAGGCAGGGCAGGATGGATATAAGTCTGTAACAGTTTGGGTCTAGGGTGTCACCCCCTTTGAAGAGGGGGATGACCGCGGCAGCTTTCCAATCTTTAGGGATCTCGGACGATACGAAAGAGAGGTTGAACAGGCTGGTAATAGGGGTTGCAACAATGGCGGCAGATAGTTTTAGAAAGAGAGGGTCCAGGTTGTCTAGCCCAGCTGATTTGTACGGGTCCAGGTTTTGCAGCTCTTTCAGAACATCTGCTGTCTGGATTTGGGTGAAGGAGAAGCTGGGGAGGCTTGGTATGTTCACAAGGTCTTTTACTGTTCTGGGATTGATTTGCACTTTTCGCACCAAAGTACGTCCATCTCTAGTAGACAGAGAGCGGTATAACGGCTGCATGGTTCCATCGTGTTTATATTTGCGTACTATTGTTTGTACAGATGAACGTGGTACCTTCAGGCGTTTGGAAATTGCTCCCAAGGATGAACCAGACTTGTGGAGGTCTACAATTTTTTTTTCTGAGGCCTTGGCTGATTTATTTTGATTTTCCTATAATGTCAAGCAAAGAGGCACAGAGTTTGAAGGTAGGCCTTGAAATACATCCACAGGTACACCTCCAATATACTCAAATTATTTCAATTTGCCTATCAGAAGCTTCTAAAGCGACAGTCAATTTAGTGTATGTAAACTTTTGACCCACTGGAATTGTGATACAGGGAATTATAAGTGAAATAATCTGTCTGTAAACAATTGTTGGGAAAATTACTTGTGTCATTGCACAAATTAGATGTCCTAACCGATTTGCCAAAAATCTAGTTTGTTAACAAGAAATGTGTTGAGTGGTTTAAACGAGTTTTAATGACTCTAAACTAAGTGTATGTAAACTTACGACTTCAACTGTACGTACAGTCACTGTGGGGACGACGTCCTCAATACACTTATTGATAAAGCCAGTGACTGATGTGGTGTACTCCTCAATGCCATCAGAAGAATCCCGGAACATGTTCCAGTCTGTGCTAGCAAAACAGTCCTGTAGTTTAGCATCTGTTTCATCTGACCACTTTTTTATAGATCGAGTCACTGGTGCTTCCTGCTTAAATTTTTGCTTGTAAGCAGAAATCAGGAGGATAGAATTATGGTCAGATTTGCCAAATGGAGGGCGAGGGAGAGCTTTGTACGTGTTTCTGTGTGTGGAGGAAATGTGGTCTAGAATGTTTTTCCCTCTGGTTGCACATATAACATATATAACACTGCTAAACAGTGTACATGATTGATTTATTTGTTCCAAAGTGTATTGGTGTTAGTCAATTTAAATTAAGGTAAATAACATTGTGAGCAAAATTATGAATCATATCGGTTTAGTAAATTATTTTTAAAGAATTGAGGAACTTTTGTGGCATTAATTTCATAAAATACTAATTTACCTAAATTGTCTCATTGGTGTTACCATGATTCATGTTACTACTCCTAATGGTCGCACAAAATTATTTAAAGTCATTAAGCTACCATATTCGTAGATTTAGGATGGGAAGATGTACCCGCATACATAAAAAACAAATGCCAACGTAATTCAAGAATGACACAGCAACTCCTTTGTTGTTGTCATACCAAAAATGTAGTAGAACGAATCAGAAACAGACTGGAAACCAGGGTATGCTAAATGTGATAAAGTGGCAGGTCTGGGATGAAGTTGTGACTCTGTACATCTCTTTTATTATTTACACATATTGATCCCTGTTCTCCCCCTGGCTGGCATCCTGGGTAACTTGACCTCCTAATACAGGCCACGGCTACTGTGGTTAATAGTGCTAAGAATGTGCTTACAGTACTATATTCAATTTGCTGAAGGTTATATGTGTGTCCTGTAGACCATGGAGCAGGTGAAAGAGCGTCTATGGGAGGACCACTTCCCGGAGTACGGTCGAGGCGTCCACATGTTCCGCACAGAGAAGATCCAGAAGCTGGTTGCCATGGGGATACCAGAGTCGCTACGGGGAGAGCTATGGATGACCTTCTCTGGTGAGGGACGGAGGAGTCTGAGGTTATTGGTTACTATATCGACTGGCCACATACACTACATGACCAAAAGTATGTGGACACTTGCTCGTTGAACATCTCATTCCAAAATCATGGGCATTAATAAGTTGCTATAACAGCCTCCACTATTCTGGGAAGGCTTTCCACTAGATATTGGAACATTGCTGCGGAGACTTGCTTCCATTCAGCCATAAGCATTAGTGAGGTCGGGCACTGATGTTGGGTGATTAGGCCTGGCTGGCAGTCGGCATTCCAATTCATCCCAAAGGTGTTAAATGGGGTTGAATTGGACTGCCAGACGGTGATCCATTGGACTGCCAGACGGTGAAGCGTGATTCATCACTCCAGAGAACGCGTTTCCACTGCTCCAGAGTCCATTGGCGGCAAGCTTTACACCACTCCAGCCAACGCTTGGCATTGTGCATGATGTTCTTAGGCTTGTGTGCGGCTGCTCGGCCATGGAAACCCTTTTCATGATGCTCCCGACGAACAGTTCTTATGCTTACTTTGCTTCCAGAGGCAGTTTGGAACTCGGTAGTGAGTGTTGCTACCGTTGACAGCCGATTTTTACGCGCTGAAGCACTTGGCGGTCCCGTTCTGTGAGCTTGTGTGGCCTACCACTTCGCGGCTGAGCCATTTTTGCTCCTAGACGTTTCCACTTCACAGTAACAGCACTTACAGTTGACCATTTGACAAACTGACTTGTTGGAAAGGTGGCATCCTATGACAGTACCACTTTAAAAGTCACTGAGTAAGCTCATTCTACTGCCAATGTTTGTCTATGGAGATTGCATGTGTGTTTGCGGTGTGCTCAATTTTAAACACCTGTCAGCAACGGGTGTGGCTGAAATAGTCAAATCCACTAATTTGAAGGGGTGTCCACTTACTTTTGTATATATAGTGTATATTTAATGGTAGAGTTATGGTTAGGGTAGATATTTGTATATCCCCAGAGGAGGGAGAGAGAGAGAGAGAGTGCTGTTCTGTTCCATTCGGTTCTACTGCCTACTTTCCGTTCCTTTACTGTGTACTGTACCATACCTAGCAATTCTAGTATGTGCCATTTTATCTTAAAGTTTGTGGAGTGGCTTTTACCAGGCAAGCAGTTCCCTTTCTTAGAACATTGTAGAGTCCATTCTCTGGGACCCTACATTGCCATAACTGTTAGCATCAAATTGAATGTAATATGGAATCCAGAGCAGCAGGATTTAGTGGGCATACAAATAACTTGTGACCACATCTCCAATGAACACAAGCAATTAGGCCTGTGAGCACCCTGCACACACTGCACCAGAAACAGACAGGCAACCGATTGTGGCTTCACCACTCACTGGGATAGAACTGAACAGACTGTTTTATTTGGCCCATATCAAACTATCCTAGGTCCATGTTTACTCCCTCTCAATGTGATCTGAAAGCATCCTTTCACATCCTAGAGGGGGAGTCAACAAAGGGAAAGAGCTAGTTTAAAAAAAAAACAAGCCTTGTCCCAAAGTAATCTCGGTTAACCCAGAACTAAAGTCTTGCGTAATCCCAAAGTAATCCCTACCTTTTTGGTGTTTGCATATCTGAAGGAACCGGAAAGGTGATTTATCCATTCCTTTTAGATCGAAAGGAAAGGGGATGTTGTTTGACCAGGCCTTCATGTATGTAGTTATATGCTGTTGCTGTGTAACACTGATACCTTTCCCCCTGGAAACGCAGATGCCTCATCAGAGTTGGCATCCCACCCAGGCTATTACTCGGGGCTGGTGACAGAGTCTATGGGGCAAAGCAGTCTGGCCACGGAGGAGATCGAGAGAGACCTGCACCGCTCTCTGCCAGACCACCCCGCCTTCCAGAACGTCAAAGGCATTGCCGCGTTGCGCCGTGTCCTCACCGCATATGCCCACCGCAACCCCAAGATTGGCTACTGCCAGGTAAGGTATCCACCACCATACAGTATGTCACAGTGTGTGCACATGTGTACAGTCAACTGTATAGTGTGTCCAGTGTCCATAACCATACAGTTACAGACAATATAACTGACTGTCTGCCTGTCTGTCTTTTTAGTCGATGAATATCCTGGCATCTGTGCTGCTGCTGTACACTAAAGAGGAGGAGGCCTTCTCACTGCTAGTGGCTGTGTGTGAGAGAATGTTACCTGACTACTTCAACCGCAGAGTCATAGGTGAGATGTCAAACTGACCTGTATAGGTTTACCATTGCTACTGCTACTACAGTACTTTTACTACAGCGATGGTTTGTTTACTTCAGCTAGTATTGTACATTAGAGAAGTACTATCAAAGACACAGCAGAGAGACTATTAGTACACATGCATTTTCCTGTAGAGCTGTTCTGGTGTTTAGGTGATTTGAATATGGTTTCCTTGTGGCATGTTTATTCTGTCAGGGCTGTTTTTCTGCCCTGACTGCCATTTGAGCCAACAATATCCAAAGGCTTTCTTTAGCCATGTGAAGCGTGTGCTGAAACACAAGCTAATTTCCTCTGCTTTGTGTTGCTATTTATTTATGGCGCATATGAAATGCGTTCAAAGTCATTTCCTCTTCCTTTAACTGTTCTGTCTGAATGAGTGTCTGGCCTGTTCTGCTTTGAAAGGGCAGTTGTTTACTTATTCTCCTTAGAAAATAGATTGTTAATCTCCAGGCAACTTCCTGGCTCAAATAGTCTTTAAAATATAACTTATCTGGGGTATTTCACAATGAGTATACATCATGAGTATGCACCCATAGTATTTCCATGAGAAAAAAAACATTTCCTTCGATGGGATAAAAAATCTGTTTTATTTTATACTTCTATGTGTGTGTTTATCTATAATATTGTAGATTTCCACTTGTGTTTGAGTTTGCAGGTGCTCAGGTGGACCAGTCAGTGTTTGAAGAGCTGATCCGGGATCGTCTTCCCGAGCTGGCCGAGCACATTCCCGACCTCTCCCCCCTCTCTTCCATCTCCCTGTCCTGGTTTCTCACCCTCTTCCTCAGCGTGCTTCCCTTCCGCAGCGCTGTCTGTGTGGTAGACTGCTTCTTCTTTCACGGCATCAAAGCCATCTTCCAGCTGGGGCTAGCTGTGCTGGATGCTAACGCTACGGCACTGTGTGCTAGTGCAGATGACAGCCAGGCACTCATGATCCTCACTGGGTAATGCTTGACGGAAACAAAAGCCTGCACACACAGGCACTCTGTAGACAAGATTGGCCAACCCTGATGTGTGGGATGTTAATAGTTAATCATGCCTTTTATTTTCACTCTTGGCTCTGTCTGCAGTTTTCTGGACCAGGTGAAGTACGATGAGGATCCATCTCCCCCTACCCCTCACCCTCTCTCGTCTCAGAGTGGGGAGGAGGAGGGCAGACCGCCTGTTAAACAACACACCCTGATCACTGACCTCATCGCTGACTCCTATGAGGTAAGACGGCACTGCAATACTCCCTCCACACCACCAGAGGGTTGTAGTGACAGTGTGGAGCTGATCTTTGTTCTCGTTGTGTGTTCTGTCTTGTCAGAAATTTGGAGACCTGACGGTGAGACAAATAGAGAAGTTGCGATGCAGACACCGGATCCAGGTTCTCCAAGCACACGAGGACACCACCAAGGAGAATGCGGTGGTTCTCTCATTTCACATAAACAGTCACAAACCTTATGCTTTTCCTCTCCAAACTTCTCTGACCTTGCCCCTCCCTCTCTGTGTATTTAGCTCAGGGTGGTGACCCCAGATGTCTCTCTCTCCCCTGAAAACCTGGCTGATGTCTACGACCTCTTCAAGGTACTTCAGTTCAATTCAATACACCTTCATTTATCTCCCCAGGACCACTAAGAAAGGCAATGCCAGAACACAATAATAACATACTCTGCTTATAGTCCAACTGTACAACAACACTTCTGTTTCTGTTTGTCTTATAGACAGAGCACTTCATCAACCTGTACTGGGGCGATGGGGGCACCACATTGGCCCTCCAGCACCATGACCCAGGCCGGCCCTATGTAGAGCAGTACAGAGTGGACCGGGTCCAGTTTAAGAGCCTGTACATGCTGCTGGTTCCCTGGCTTTGTGGCTTTCATACTGACACCGTGGCCCACCGGACCTTCACACTACTGGACCAGGACAGAGACTCACTCATCACCTTCAGAGAGTTCGCTGGGTGGCTGGGTATGTGAGCGAATGTTTGTGTGTGAAAGAGAGAGGGAGGGTGTGTGTCTAAAGGGAGGGAGAGTAAGTGAGTGCTTGAAGAGAGACTGTGTGTAATATGAGTTTGTGTGCGTGACTGTGCCTGCGAGTATATACAAAAACCAAGAAAACAAACACCAGGCTATCTCACATTCAAATTCCCTTGTAAGGCATATAAGTCATGAACATTGGAAACCTGCCCACTATGCTTTTATGGGCATCTGGAATTCAGCCCACAAAGCTTTTATGGGAATCAATATCCAGCCAAGGCTTTTAGGAGTAGATGTTGTGTACAGTACAGTGAGAACCACTGAAGTTGAGGAAGATCAAGATGATGTAAATTCTCCTCTTAAACTCACACATCTGAAGGGCTCCCTCTGTGGCCCTCTATCATTCAGAATAAACACTAACCTAGAATTTACTGACAGTATAAGCACTAACCTTTCATTTATTGACACACATTATGATTTAAGGCCAATTACATTTCTGTGTGTGTGTCTCTCTGTTTCAGATACACTATACTTTGAGGAACTGAATGAAAAGGTCAGACTACTGTATCGTTTGCACATACCTCCAGGTGGGTCACATAGCCTTCCTGTGGTGTTGTGCTTCTCTTTCATGTACTTTAGTTGGACATGCTATTATCTTTAAATAACATGTGCACTTTGTGATAACTGCTGATGTAAAAAGGACCTTATAAAATATATTTGATTGATGAATTAACTAGAGATGAACATTCTTCATAATGGGACTGTTTCCTGTAGCTCTGACTGAAAGTGAGGATGACCCATCTCCACTGAAGAGCCCTCAGCTGTCCACTACCAGACCACTCCATGTAGAGCTGCCCAATGGTAAGTATTCACACACTGTTCCAGATTCACATTTACAGCGCAGGTCTGTTTAGATTATCACATTGATGTAGCTCCTGATGTGTGTGTTCATGTTGAAGGGGAGATGAGAGACTTTCAGGAACAGTTGAAACAGATGTTGAAAGACCTGGCTAAAGAGAAGGAGAAGGATGTGGAGCAACCTGTACCTCCAATGAACCAGGTACATACAATAAAACAATGAATTCAATCAGGGATCTATTAAACAAAGAGTCATTGAAAGGTACTAAGTAAGTCACAATAACCTTGTATTATTGTTTTCTACAGAGGGAGTTCATCCAGTTCTGTAAGACCCTCTACAGCATGTTCCATGGCAACCCAGATGAGAATGAGCTCTTTCAGGCCATCGCTACAGTGACCAGCCTGGTGCTGCAGATCGGCGAGGTCGGGCACCGCAGCCGCTGCTCAGGGTCAGAGGTCAGCAGCGAGGGTGGGGCCGGGGACGAGGTAGAGGACGATCACAGGGAGGGGAGTCAAGAAGACCATCCCGTCTTCAGCACCGAAGAAGAAGGAGAGAGAAAGGAGGGGACCAGCAAGAGTTCAGGGTCTGAGAGTCAGAGCGAGTGGGCGGTCAGCTACGCTCAGATCCTGGCTTCTCTCCTCACAGAACAGCAGCTAGTCAACTTCTTTGAGAAACCGATGGACCTGTCAGCAAAGGTGGCTGAGGCAAAAGTGAAACAGTACCATGAAAGGGCTGGTCTGCTTATGCTCCAGCAAGGGACCAGCTGATTTCAACATGGCCAACAGAACCTTGATGTGAGAACCACAGTGTTGCCCAATACGGGGCTTCCAATCTAGTTTCTTATCTAGCTGTCCAGGCACCTTCGTCCCCAATAAGTGTTGTCTGTGTCCTCCGTCTTAAAAGGATGAGTGGGTACCAAGAGTCCGTATGTGCCTATATTGAGTCGTTGGTCGAGCACAAAGGAGAAGTAATGTAGATGTGTAGGTCTTCCTCTCCTGATGTAGCCGTGAAGAAAGGTGGCCTTGTCTTTTGGGATCAACAACTGTCTGAAAGCAGGTTAACCAAAACCAAGACATGCATGATAATCAAGAGACTACATGATGCATCAGTCATAATCATATATACTACTGTGAGAACGTCACACACCATGCACTACACATAGCACCATGAAAATAGTTATTTTTCGTTGCTCAGTATTTATACACACGTTTTCATTCTGCTTCATCCGGTCTATGAAATGGGAACAAACTCAAATGTGCCCAGTTTTAGTGACATTTTACTTGACTTAACATTGGCTGCCTGGTTGGTGATACACTTGTTTGCCATATTGTCCAATCAAGTAGAGCAGACAAGTGTTATTTTCTGCCCAAATATGTTATGCGTGTACGCCTGCAGTGTATCATTTTGGCAAGCTTTTTCATTTTCCTTTTTTTTTTATATGTAGCCCAAGGAGTCAAGAACTATTAACTGCCAAATGTTTGTCATACAATAATGGACATTGGAATCTTGCTTTTATGTGCGACACATTAAAAATGTGCACCTATATATTTTGTCAAATCACATTCGTCACGGTTTACAGCAAGTATAAAAGGTGCAGTGAAATACTTGTGCTAGCTCCTCAACAATGCAGTACATTAATCAATAGTGTTTATCCTGTATTGATTGAATGATTTTGTTCTTTAAGAAGTCTTATTTTAGGTGTTCTAAAACTGTTTGAGCCTTATTATTCTACCAAGCATATTTCTTCATTCAAGCCTTAAGTCTAAGTGACCAGTATTATGTTATAGACTAAAGTCCTACACACTTTCTTAAAATCAGTTGATACTAAACAAACGGAACTACACCATGCACTACAGTTGAATACGTCTTCTATATAGAGAACTTGATTTTTCCATTTCAAATCAGTGGTGGTGTTAAATTGAGGTTTTGGTTATTCCAGAACCAGTCTGATGCCTTCTAATTGCCTACAGATGCACCTTGATGTTATTCGTAGTGCACACTCACAAGTTCACTTGATGTGCATTATCACAAATCAGGCCATTTATCACTTCTTTAACGTGTCTGCTGCAAAATATCGGACATGGTTTGTTTGTAAATCATTAAAAACAATGTTGCATCCTTGTCTTATTCAATGTATTGCATAGACCAGTGGTTCCCAAACTTTTTATAGTCTTTTATCCCTTCAAACATTCACTGAGGTAAAGTTGCTTTTATATTCACACATTCGGCCATTCAACAGACTAGGTATGATTTATTCTATAAATGTCTAGCATACATTTACAACATTTGTTTTGAGGAAAGATTCCAGTTTTGATTTTATGGAAAAACATAACATCTATAAAATGCCATTTAAAGCTATATAAATCAATAACGTTTTCCCCTGATTATGACAGAATCATCAAACTAGGTATGATTTATTCTATAAATGTCTAGCATACTTTTACAACCATTCTTTTGAGGAAAGATTCCAGTTTGGATTTTATAGAAATACATAAATGTCATTTAAAGCAGTATAAATCAATAACAAATTAAATAACACAAATTTCTTGTAAACAAACTATAGTTTTGGCAAGTCGGTTAGGACATCTACTTTGTGCATGACACAAGTAAGTTTTCCAACAATTGTTTACAGATTATTTCACTTATAATTCACTGTATCACAATTCCAGTGGGTCAGAAGTTTACATGCACTAAGTTGACTGTGCCTTTAAACAGCTTGGAAAATTTCAGAAAATTATGTCATGGCTTTAGAAGCTTCTGATAGGCTAGTTGACATAATTTGAATATATTGGAGGTGTACCTGTGGATGTACTTCAAGGCCTACCATCAAACTCAATGCCTCTTTGCTTGACATCATGGGAAAATAAATACCAAAAAATCAGCCAAGACCCCAGAAAAAAATTGTAGACCTACAAAAGTCTGGTTCATCCTTGGGAGCAATTTCCAAACGCCTGAAGGTCCCACATTCATCTTTACAAACAATAGTACGCAAGTATAAACACCGTGGGACCACGCAGCTGTCATACTGCTCAGGAAGGAGACTCGTTCTGTCGCCTAAAGATGAACGTACTTTGGTATGAAAAGTGCAAATCAATACCAGAACAGCAGCAAAGGCCCTTGTGAAGATGCTGGAGGAAACAGGTACAAAAGTATCTATATCCACAGTAAAACGAGTCCTATATCGACATCACCTGAAAGGCCGCTCAGCAAGGAAGAAGCCACTGCTCAAAAACTGCCATAAAAAGCTAGACTACAGTTTGCAACTGCACACAGGGACAAAATATCATACTTTTTGGAGAAATGTCCTCTGGTCTGATGAAACAAAAATAGAAGTGTTTGGCCATTATGACCATCATTATGTTTGGAGGAAAAGGGGGGGATGTTTGCAAGCCGAAGTACACCATCCCAACTGTGAGGCACGGGGTGGCAGCATCATGTTGTGGGGGTGCTTTACTGCAGGAGGGACTGGTGCACTTCACAAAATAGATGGCTTCATGAGGATGGAAAATTATGTGGATATATTGAAGCAACATCTCAAGACATGAGTCAGGAAGTTAAAGCTTGGTCGCAAATTAGTCTTCCAAATGGACAATGACCCAAAGTTTAGAGGTCGGCCGATTAATCGGAATGGCCGATTTAATTAGGGCCGATTTCAAGTTTTCATAACAATCGGAAATCGGTATGTTTATTTTTTACACCTTTATTTCATCTTTATTTAACTAGGCAAGTCAGTTAAGAACACATTCTTACTTTCAATGACGGCCTAGGAACGGTGGGTTAACTGCCTGGTTCAGGGGCAGAAAGACAGATTTTCACCTTGTCAGCTCGGGGGATCCAATCTTGCAATCTTAACTAGTCCAAAGCAATAACGACCTGCCTCTCTCTCGTTGCACTCCACAAGGAGACTGCCTGTTACGCAAATGCAGTAAGCCAAGGTAAGTTGCTAGCTAGCATTAAACTTCTTATAAAAAAACAATCATAATCACTAGTTAACTACACATGGTTGATGATATTACTAGATATTATCTAGCGTGTCCTGTGTTGCATATAATCTGACTGAGCATACAAGCATCTAAGTATCTAACTGAGCGGTGGTAGGCAGAAGCAGGCCTGTAAACATTCATTCAAACAGCACTTTCGTGAGTTTTGCCAGCAGCTTTTCCTTGTGCCTCAAGCATTGCGCTGTTTATGACTTCAAACATATCAACTCCCAAGATGAGGCTGGTGTGACCGAAGTGAAATGTCTGGCTAGTTCACGCGCTCTAATAGCGTTTCAAACTTCACTGCTCTGAGCCTTGGAGTGGTTGTTCCCCTTGCTCTCCATGGGTAACGCTGCTTCGATGTGGTGGCTGTTGTGTTGCTTGTTCGAGCCCAGGGAGGAGCGAGGAGAGGGACGGAGGATATACTGTTACACTGGCAATACTAAAGTGCCTATAAGAACATCCAAGTCAAAGGTTAATGAAATACAAATGGTATAGAGGGAAACAGTCCTATAACTACAACCTAAAACTTCTTACCTGGGAATATTGAAGACTCATGTTAAAAGGAACCACCAGCTTTCATATGTTCTCATGTTCTGAGCAAGGAACTGAAACGTTAGCACATATTGCACTTTTACGTTCTTCTCCAACACTTTGTTTTTGCATTATTTAAACCAAATAGAACATGTTTCATTATCTACTTGAGGCTAAATTGATTTATTATATTAAGTTAAAATAAGTGTTCATTCAGTATTGTTGTAATTGTCACAAATACATTTTTTATTTTATTTAAATCAGCCGATTAATCGGTATCAGCTTTTGTCCTCCAATAATCGGTATCGGTGTTGAAAAATCATAATCAGTCGACCTCTACCCAAGTTGTGGCAAAATGGCTTAAGAACAACAAAGTCAAGGTATTGGAGTGGCCATCACAAAGCTCTGACCTCAATCCAATAGAAAATTTGTGGGCAGAACTGAAAAAGTGTGTGCGAGCAAGGAGGCCTGCAAACCTGACTCGGTTACACTAGCTCGGTCAGGAGGAATGGGCCAAAATTCACCCAACTTATTGCGGGAAGCTTGCGGAAGGCTACCCGAAACGTTTGACCCAAGTTAAACAATTTAAAGGCAATGCTACCAAATACTAATTGAGTGTATGCAAACCTCTGACCCAGTGGGAATGTAGTGAAAGAAATACAAGCTGAAATAAATCATTCTCTCTAGTATTATTCTGACATTTCACATTCTTAAAATAAAGTGATCATAACTGACCTAAGACAGGGTATTTTTACTAGGATTAAATGTCAGGAATTGTGAAAAACTTAATTTAAATGTATTTGGCTAAAACTTCCGACTTCAACTGTGTGTGTGTGTGTGTGTGTGTGTGTGTGTGTGTGTGTGTGTGTGTGTGTGTGTATGTATGTATATATATATATATATATATATATATATAAATAAATATATATATATATATATAAATAAATGTTTTTATTTATTTATGTTAAATCGCATTTTTATTTGGCGTACCCCCATACCCCAGTGTGGGAATACCTGGCATAGACTGATTCACCAAGGAGATTTGAAGACCCTCAAAAGCACATGCAATGCAGGAGAAGTAAACATGCGGCTCCAGACTGCATCTCAGTGCTAGAGGCATCACTACAGACCCTGGTTTTATTCCAGGCTGTATGACAACCGTCCGTGATTGGGAGTCCCATAGGGCAGCGCACAATTGGCCCAGCATCGTCCGGGTTAGGGTTTGGTCGGGGAAGGCAGTCATTGAAAATAAGAATTTGTTCTTAACTGACATGCCTAGTTAAATAAAAAAGGTAAAAAAAATATAAAACATGCTTTTATATCCTTACACTAATCAGACACTTGCTCTAGATTTTAAAATATATATATAATTTAATGCAATTGCTCCACCAATAATCCAAATTAGTGAGTGCATAAACTCCGATTGAAAATAATATCCAAGACTGTAGTTTCTTTTATACATTTATTTAAACACCAGTGAATAATTAGTTCTCATCCACATTGACCGTCTGCAGACCTGTAGAGAAAAGAAAACAATCAGAATCAGTGACATCTTCAACAGGCAATTGAGGAACAGCACAGGACTAGCTCTGAGCTTTGGTTGGAACATTTACAGGTCCTCCACTTTGTATTACCATTTGCATGCAGCTGATCTGAAAATAAGCCTGCCACAATTTGTTCATTAAATTCACCCACGGGGGTATTTTGCACCCAGTGGGTGACATACAAGTATTGCTCATTTCATATACGCCAGATCACCAACCTCAGGAATGCAAGTACACTTGTGGATACTATTCAGCAGTGAGCACAGCACACAGCCAAGCAAATGTTGGACTTACCTTTGTATGTTGTGACAGGAACGTATGTGACGAGGGTGTACAGTTTGTTGGGAGAGTCCTCGTCTTCATTGCGTTTCCTTGACAGGCGCACGCGCATACGGTATGGGACATTCCTGAAATAACATACAAAATATCAGTTAACATGGAGAAATGTGCTCAGTTTTAGTGCATGGCATTGTGGAAAACTTTACACGCCTCAACTTGTATTAATTGCGCCAACTCTACACCCATCGCCAAGCATAACAGGATATTACTTCGCTCTGAAGCCAGCACTGATGCTGGCTCGGTCAAAGTGGATAACCGCCCGGGCTAACTAGCCTCTACTCCTTGATATCAGAACACTGCATGAAGCAGATAGGACAGGGTTGAGTGTGTTTTTTCTGCTGAGAGAGGGATGGGGGGAGAGGGAAAAATAGAGATGAAATAGAGACTGGGAGAGAATCTGATTTTCAACTTTCAATTCAATTAGGCGTAATGGACAGACAATGTGCATCACTGAAATCAACTATCAATTGTCATTAGCACAAATTTATCCCCAACATTCATGGAAAATGAATGCGAGGCCCATGAACTAGTTTCACTATGGCAGCCATTTTGGCCAGTGCAGTCCATTGCAGAGGAAGCACTGAATTTGACAAGGCTGCACAGGAAATGTGGAATTCAATATAGTCCAGTTCATACTACGGTTAAGTGCATATCGTCCCAAAACTTATTGCACTTAAAGCATTAACCTGTAGTATACTGTACCCTCAACTCAGTGTCACTCAGATTTGCTAGGATGACAGTTTCAAGTATCAGTTTTGAAATATATCAGTCAATCAAGATAAGCTCATAACCTTTTCTGTACCAGTGACCAGCAGGCTAAGGCCTGTCGCAAGAAACACAAGCGTTTGCTTACCTCACACCCTTGGTCCATACAGCCTTGTTCAGGCGAGTGTCGATGCGTACATCAGGGGTTCCCATCTCCTTCATGGCGAACTTGCGGATCTCCTTGAGAGCACGAGGTGCCCTCCTCTTGAAGGACCTGACAGGATAGAGCAAGAAGCAACGTTAATTACATGCACAGGATTATCAGAGGTTGATAAAATCACATTTGTCAGAGCAAGCCATGTCTATTTTTCTAAGAAATATAACAACGGAAGCCCTTGTGAAAAGGACCCTTATTGCAGTTCCAAAATAAGCATCCAGCAATGGACAACACTACACAGCACCAGCTGCTTATCCACCTATGACGACCTTAGAAAGAAAAATAGTCACAACGTAGCCTAAGCCCAGTCACACTGGCACCTCACATTCTTTCCCATAAGCAACAGCACACTTCCAACATTCAGCATGTACAAAATCAAAAGTGTCAACTGCCTCTGATAATTTTACCTCCACCATTCCCTTTAATCCACTTCAGTGGGATAGCCCACCAAATTACCTTAGACCAGCCATCAAAGTAACAAAGAGCATACAAACAGAATTCTTCCTTCAAAAGGAAAGGGCTGATTTCAAGGTTTTACTGCTAACCTACAAAGAATTACATGGGCTTGCTCCGACCAATGTTTCTGATTTGGCCCTGCCGTACATACCTACACGTACGCTACGGTCACAAGACGCAGGCCTCCTAATTGTCCCTAGAATTTCTAAGCAAACAGCTGGAGGCAGGGCTTTCTCCTATAGAGCTCCATTTTTATGGAATGGTCTGCCTACCCATGTCAGAGACGCAAACTCGGTCTCAACCTTTAAGTCTTTACTGAAGACTCATCTCTTCAGTGGGTCATATGATTGAGTGTAGTCTGGCCCAGGAGTGTGAAGGTGAATGGAAAGGCTCTGGAGCAACGAACCGCCCTTGCTGTCTCTGCTTGGCCGGTTCCCCTCTCTCCACTGGGATTCTCTGCCTCTAACCCTATTACAAGGGCTGAGTCACTGGCTTACTGGTGCTCTTCCATGCCGTCCCTAGGAGAGGTGCGTCACTCGAGTGGGTTGAGTCACTGACGTGATCTTCCTGTCCGGGTTGGCGCCCCCCCCCCTGGGTTGTGCCGTGGCGGAGATCTTTGCGGGCTATACTCGGCCTTGTCTCAGGATGGTAAGTTGGTGGTTGAAGATATCCCTCTAGTGGTGGTGGCTGTGCTTTGGCGAAGTGGGTGGGGTTATATCCTTCCTGTTTGGCCCTGTCCAAGGGTATCATCGGATGGGGCCAGTGTCTCCTGACCCCTCCTGTCTCAGCCTCCAGTATTTATGCTGCAGTAGTTTGTGTCGGGGGGCTAGGGCAGTTTGTTATATCTGGAGTACTTCTGTCTTATCTAGTGTCTTGTGTGAATTTAAGTATGCTCTCTCTAATTCGCTCTTTCTCGGAGGACCTGAGCCCTAGGATCATGCCTCAGGACTACCTGGCATGATGACTCCTTGCTGTCCCCAGTCCACCTGGCCGTGCTGCTGCTCCAGTTTCAACTGTTCTGCCTGCCTGTTCACCGGACGTGCTACCTGTCCCACAACTGCTGTTTTCAACTCTCTAGAGAGAGCAGGAGCGGTAGAGATACTCTTAATGATCGGCTATGAAAAGCCAACTGACATTTACTCCTGAGGTGCTGACTTGCTGCACCCGACAATTACTGTGATTATTATTATTTGACCATGCTGGTAATTTATGAACATCTTGGCCATGTTCTGTTATAATCTCCACCCAGCACTGCCAGAAGAAGACTGGCCACCCCTCATAGCCTGATTCCCCTCTAGGTTTCTTCCTAGGTTTCGGCCTTTCTAGGGAGTTTTTCCTAGCCACCGTGCTTCTACACCTGCATTGCTTGCTGTTTGGGGTTTTAGGCTGGGTTTCTGTACAGCACTGAGATATCAGCTGATGTAAAAAGGGCTATATAAATAAATTTGATTTGAAACCGTGTGTAGATAGCACACATCCATAACTCTATAGCAGCAGACTCAGTGCCATACCCCCAGACAGTGTACTCACACGCCATGTATGCGCTTGTGGATGTTGACGGTGTACTCCCTGGTCACAACCTCGTTGATGGCAGAACGCCCCTTCTTTTTCTCACCCCCTTTCTTGTTTGGCGCCATCTAAGAAAAGACATCACATAAAACATTGACTAACCTTTTGCTCATAACCAGAGACAAGACATGCAATCCTCAAGTGTCCACTGTTTATTCGGTTAAAAGGAGAGTGGCCCCCTACCAAGTCAGCACTGAGCTTAAAATGGAACTGACAACATTTTAGCAACATTAAATCTTATTAAAATCTGTTCACATAGACCATTGTAAATAAAAATTAAAAATAAAAAAACTGTCTAGTCCAGGGCCAGAGTCTACGCAGAGTGGTTCACCATGGACAACCAGAGATACAGTAGGCCTTTTGTACATCATTCACTTTGAACTAGACTCTGTGTTTACCAGCTGTTACAACAGTGTGACTTTAGGTCATTAGAACGCATTCGCCAAAAAATACACCTGAATGGATTTCTGCAAATATGTCCTCTTACATATGGGAACTTTACAGTCTTATTTATCAAACAACCATGAAAAGGTATGCTCTCTCCCTCAGTTATGCACATCAACAAGATCAACAACTAATGCTATCCAGAGCAAGATGAGCTAAAAACCCAACAAACAAACATTAGACAAAACCTCTCAAACTTTAAGCTAGTTGGCCCTAAAAATTGCACTGATACACTACATCCTGACAACCTAACTGACTTGCCTAGTTAAATAAAGGTAAAATAAATAAATCATTCTGCAGCTTGCCTACAAACAAGCACCCAAGCTAAATTAATCAAGTTGGCTAGCTAGCTACTTCCAGGCACAAATTAAATTTGAGAACACAGCACTGACCATCTTACTCGCCCTAGCAGAGCTGGTTAGCTAGTCTGTTTACATGTTATCCAGAGCATTCATGACTAACTATAAAAATGTTTTGCCTACGTTTACTGACACCAGTCATATTCAGCCGGTGTTGTGCCTTCAGTAAATTCATCAGTTATTCTATGCTCTGGTAGACTGGACACATTACATTTTTAACAACGCTTTTTTATATATAAAAAAAACCTGGTTCATTGCATCCGCTGTGGAGTCCAGTTTCATAATATGACCATATTTCCCAGCTGCTTGCCGTCATTTAGAAGTAATCACGAAAAAGCAGGCCTAATTTTAGTTCTATTGAGCACCGTGGCACCAACTTGCCTTCCGAATGTTATATTCCCAGCTTATTTTGTCTATGTCACAATGCCCGCTTCACTATTCTTGGCAATGAGACCAGGTAGCCTAGTGGTTAGAGCGTTGGGCCAGTAACCGAAAGGTTGCCAGATCGAATCCCCGAACCGACTAAGTATTTCGGCCCCTGCACAAGGCAGTTAACTAGGCACTGTTCCTAGGCCGTCATTGTAAATAAGAAATTGTTCTTAACTGACTTGCCTAGTTAAATTAATACATTTATACAAATACAAATCTTGAGGTCATCCCATTGATTCCTGTAGGGGAAATATAGACATGTCTGTCTATTTCACCAAATATCTCACAATGTGTATATTTCAAGTCGGGCACCATTTTAAATCAGGAGAATCTCCTCTTTGTAATTATGTAAGTCAGGGTAGCGAGCTCGTTTGTCATCGAGCACTAAACCAGAAATAATCAGAAGTTCTCATTTTTTCTTTACTTTCTCATTACGCGCACAATCAAGGTGTGGGTGTTCACTTTCTACACGAGTAGTTTTTTCCCCAGTTTCGTCAGAGGAACAGATTGTGGTAAAAGTAAAAAAGGTATATATTTTTTGTTCCATTTAGGCAAAATGAAATTCTAAGCATCACTCCAGTCGAAACAGGCTCTGCTAACGTTCGATTCCATTCATTTGCCATGGGCTAGCGCTCCAGTTTAGCCAACGTTCCTTTCAGCCTTGGGTGAACGTTGACTCGTTCTATTGTCCAGCCTAGCTCTGCCACACTCGGAGGAGTGATCTGAAATCGGAGTAATTAGCCAGAGTGAATTTGTGAACGCAAGAGCTATGCAAACTGTACAACAGTCGTTCAAGTTCTTGCTAGATAACCAAATTACACCTGCCATCGAAAAATGAGGGGAAAAGTCAGTCACTCACCCACTCCTCCAATGACATGACATCCTCCCAGCAGCTAGCGAATGATAAGATACTCTAGCCCAATCAAATGGCTACCCATACTATTTGCACCCCCCCCACACTGCTGCTACTACTGTGTTATTTATGCATAGCCACTTTAATAACTCTACCTACATGTACATATTACCCCAATACTGGTATTTACTGCTGCTCTTTAATTATTTGTTACTAATCTTGTTTTACTTGAGGTATTTTCTTCAAACTACATTGTTGGTTAAGGGCTGGTTAAGTAAGCATTTCACTGTAAGGTCTACACCGATTGTATTCGGCGCATGTGACAAATACAAATTCATTTGGCAGATGTGATTATTGCCCTGCTAGTTTGATTGTATTGACAATAACAGCCTTAGTTACATTCGTTCATTTTGGTCCAAAATAAGAGTAATTGAAACTGAAACAGTGCATCCCGAATGGAAGCAGGAAACAATTTACCAGGCCATCTGTGATTTACAACCCGATATTTCTTTGATCCACCAATAAGTATTTCGGCCCCTGAACAAGGCAGTTAACTAGGCACTGTTCCTAGGCCGTCATTGTAAATAAGAAATTGTTCTTAACTGACTTGCCTAGTTAAATTAATACATTTATACAAATACAAATCTTGAGGTCATCCCATTGATTCCTGTAGGGGAAATATAGACATGTCTGTCTATTTCACCAAATATCTCACAATGTGTATATTTCAAGTCGGGCACCATTTTAAATCAGGAGAATCTCCTCTTTGTAATTATGTAAGTCAGGGTAGCGAGCTCGTTTGTCATCGAGCACTAAACCAGAAATAATCAGAAGTTCTCATTTTTCTTTACTTTCTCATTACGCACAATCAAGGTGTGGGTGTTCACTTTCTACACGAGTAGTTTTTTCCCCAGTTTCGTCAGAGGAACAGATTGTGGTAAAAGTAAAAAAGGTATATATTTTTTGTTCCATTTAGGCAAAATGAAATTCTAAGCATCACTCCAGTCGAAACAGGCTCTGCTAACGTTCGATTCCATTCATTTGCCATGGGCTAGCGCTCCAGTTTAGCCAACGTTCCTTTCAGCCTTGGGTGAACGTTGACTCGTTCTATTGTCCAGCCTAGCTCTGCCACACTCGGAGGAGAGTGATCTGAAATCGGAGTAATTAGCCAGAGTGAATTTGTGAACGCAAGAGCTATGCAAACTGTACAACAGTCGTTCAAGTTCTTGCTAGATAACCAAATTACACCTGCCATCGAAAAATGAGGGGAAAAGTCAGTCACTCACCCACTCCTCCAATGACATGACATCCTCCCAGCAGCTAGCGAATGATAAGATACTCTAGCCCAATCAAATGGCTACCCATACTATTTGCACCCCCCACACTGCTGCTACTACTGTGTTATTTATGCATAGCCACTTTAATAACTCTACCTACATGTACATATTACCCCAATACTGGTATTTACTGCTGCTCTTTAATTATTTGTTACTAATCTTGTTTTACTTGAGGTATTTTCTTCAAACTACATTGTTGGTTAAGGGCTGGTTAAGTAAGCATTTCACTGTAAGGTCTACACCGATTGTATTCGGCGCATGTGACAAATACAAATTCATTTGGCAGATGTGATTATTGCCCTGCTAGTTTGATTGTATTGACAATAACAGCCTTAGTTACATTCGTTCATTTTGGTCCAAAATAAGAGTAATTGAAACTGAAACAGTGCATCCCGAATGGAAGCAGGAAACAATTTACCAGGCCATCTGTGATTTACAACCCGATATTTCTTTGATCCACCAATAAATGTATTGGCGAATTATATGAATCATGAATTGAACTGCGTAAGTATATTCAACAAACAACGCCTTCGTGTACGTGACGTCATGAAATGTTAAGTCAAATATAATCTATTTTTAAAACCTCTTATAAAGTTGGTTTTGTAACAAACTTAATTTGATAGTTGAATGGTATGATTGTTTTATATCGGCAAAATAGTTAGAAGGCTGTCAGTTCCACTTAAAGCCTGCTTTCATTAACATGAACGTAAACAATCCCACGTGAAGTTTCATTAGTGATAAATTAGATCGTTGTAGAAAATACATTTCATGGGTTTACAATGCCATTAACTTTCGCCATCTAGATACATGTTTGTGGGGCATAAACAATGTATACATCATTTGGCATACATCTGGCTGCTGACGCCAGGCAATACAGCCGGCTAGCTAATGACACTGGTATAGATCTGGATTGCTAGTTTAACTAGCGAGCTACAGCAATTGGTTTCTGACTAACTTTACATCCGTAACAATGGAATGTTGTGTCTCAGTGTCTCCTCTTGCAATTACGTAAATAAAACATTGGACTATATTAACACACGGTAAGGATGATGTTAGATAAATAACACGCATTTGTCAAAGCAGTACTCACTCTACCCGAGAAATGTCGGAAAGGAAATTGCAAAGACTTGTGGGTACTAAAAGGCAACGGAAAATGGTTCACATCCGGGTCGTTCTAAACGCACGAAAGAAATATTGGTGGATACAATTTCAATTTAAGGGCTTTATTGGTATGGGAAACATATGTTTACATTGCCAAAGCAAGATAAATAGATAAACACTTAGTGAAATAAACAATACAAAATTAACTGTAAACATTACACTTACAAAATAATAAAGACGTTTCAAATGTATGTACAGAATGTACAAATGTACAGTGTTGTAATGATGTACAAATAGTTAATGTACAAAAGGGAAAATAAATAACATAAATATAGGTTGTATTTACAATTGTGTAGCAAGGCTATACTCACTGAGTCTGTAGTCAAAGATTTCCTTAATTTTGGGTCAGTCACAGTGGTCAGGTATGCTGCCACTGAGTACTCTCCGTTTTGGGCCAAATAGCATTCTAGTTTGCTCAGTTTTTTGTAAATTCTTTCCAATGTGTCAAGTAATTATCTTTTTGTTTTCTCATGATTTGGTTGGGTCTAATTGTGTTGCTGTCCTGGGGCTCTGTGGGGTCTGTTTGTGTTTGTGAACAGAGCCCCAGGACCAGTTTGCTTAGTGGGTTCTTCTCCAGGTTCATTTCTCTGTGGGTGATGGCTTTGTGATGGAAGGTTTGGGAATTGCTTCCTTTTGTGTGGTTGTATAATTTAACAATTATTTTCTGGATTTTGATAGTTAGCGGATATCGGCCTAATTCTGCTCTGCATGCATTATTTGGTGTTTTATGTTGTACACAGAGGATACATCTCATTATTATAATCCTTTCTTGAATATTCGATGAGGGTTGTTGACGTCAACCACCTGTATTTAATGGAAAGAGACGTTATGCTACTAGCCTCAGACATGAATATGGCATAGCCATCTCAAGACTATGACTACGATATAAAGTGTTTTTTTCTCAAACTTGCCAGGATGTCACTACTTCTACCAGTATACTTTTTATAACTTCAGCATCAAGAAACGTCAATTTGATCAAAATAAAACCCACGTAGCAAATAAGCCATTCATTTTTTTTGGTGACCAAATTCGACACTCCTTTAACATCCATACAAAAACTCCTTGCTTGATGGGGGCAACAAAAAACGCCACCTACTGGAGGGCAACAGATTTTCCGCCGAGTTGGGCCTCGGTTCCTCTTCCTCTCTGAGTTTACTCAGGCAAATAATATCTATTATATTGACAAGATAGGGGAGTGACCACTCTAACAATGTAAATACAACCGTTAATACATGTCCTCAATACACATCACGTACACACTGGATTGGTCCACCCACAGACAGCGTCGTGAAGAAGGCGCAGCAGCGCCTCTTCAACCTCAGGAGGCTGAAGAAATTCAGCTTGTCACCAAAAGCACTCACAAACTTCTACAGATGCACAATCGAGAGCATCCTGTCGGGCTGTATCAACGCCTGGTACGGCAAATGGTCCGCCCACAACCGTAAGGCTCTCCAGAGGGTAGTGAGGACTGCACAATGCATCACCGGGGGCAAACTACCTGCCCTCCAGGACACCTACACCACCCGATGTCACAGGAAGGCCATAAAGATCATCAAGGACAACAACCACCCGAGCCACTGCCTGTTCACCCCGCTATCATCCAGAAGGCGAGGTCAGTACAGGTGCATTAAAGCAGGGACCGAGAGACTGAAAAACAGCTTCTATCTCAAGGCCATCAGACTGTTAAACAGCCACCACTAACATTGAGTGGCTGCTGCCAACACACTGACTCAACTCCAGCCACTTTAATAATGGGAATTGATGGAAACTGATGGAAAATATATCACTAGCCACTTTAAACAATGCTACTTAATATAATGTTTACATACCCTACATTACTCATCTCATATGTATATACTGTACTCTATATCATCTACTGCATCTTTATGTAATACATGTATCACTAGCCACTAAACTATGCCACTTTGTTTACATACCCTACATTACTCATCTCATATGTATATACTGTACTCGATACCATCTACTGCATCTTGCCTATGCCGTTCTGCACCATCACTCATTCATATATCTTTATGTACATATTCTTAATCCCTTTACACTTTTGTGTATAAGGTAGTAGTTTGGGAATTGTTAGGTTAGATTACTCGTTGGTTATTACTGCATTGTCGGAACTAGAAGCACAAGCATTTCGCTACACTCGCATTAACATCTGCTAACCATGTGTATGTGACAAATACATTTGATTTGATTTTCAATGATTGAAAGCAGGGAAGATCAGGTAGGACCATTCAAACCAATGATACGCGTGCGCACAACAGGCACTAAGTCGTTTTTCTCAAAGTTGACAGAATGCCACATGCATGCATCCACTTATCAGTACATTTGTAACAGTCTAAGCATTACAAAACGTATAGTCGATCAAATCTGCCTCACGTAATTCGACACTCTCTCATAGACCTCCATACAAAAAAGGCTTCCCTCACATGGACGCCTCTTCCTCTCTCTTTGTTCAGGCCGTTTAAAACATGGTCAGTTCCGGTCTACTTGACGGTGGCTCTCCTATAGAAACCAATGCGATAGAAACTGGGTCTGGTCTGCTTTGTTTATCGACTTGTATGTGAACCAGAAATAAAACAGCGAGTGGGATGTCTCGCTTCCTCTTCCGTCTCTGACACGAAATTATTTTTTTGCAGTGCTTTTCCAAAACAATAAATCAATTACACCACATTTTTAAGTAATGTGTTATCTGTCATTTGTAGAAAATGTTTGTTGTGTGCACGAGAATACCAGAGCAAGCAGAAATAAACACATAATCTTCTTTACTACATCTCCCGTAATGCACGGTGTTACCGGGGTCGAGTCAAAGGTCAAAACTCAACGCTGCAATGTTGTGAACGAAGTGGAAACTGATGGGAGAACAGCTGAGAAAAGCTAACTTACTTCTTATTAAACATTTGATAATAATTACATTAATGCTTTTACGACCAGTAAGTCTGGTATGCATTTTTTTAGTTGATCAAGGTCGAATTTGTTTAGCTGTATAACTTACTTTTACAATGACTTTGGTGACAAGCTAGCTAGTAAGCTAACTAGCATTTTCTCATTTATCTAGCTGCCCATATCTGCTCTCCTGTGGAGTTTGTGGAAATGTATCTAGCTTCGTTTTAAGTATGAACTGAATAACGCGACCTACGTACAATTATAAAAGACTACTTGCAAGCAGTGATTTATCATTTTGGTCACATAGCTAAAAGCTAGCTATCAACAACATAGGTACAATGACACTTGCCCCGAAGGAGCTCTCCAACCTCTTGGGAATCATCTCAGAGGAAGCTTGCACCAACACTTTCGAAAGTCTATCATCCGCTTTTCATCATTACTTCGCGAAGGCCGAACATTTCCGAGTAGGATCGGTTTTGGTGATGCTACTGCAACAGCCGGACCTTCTGCCAAGCTCTGCACAGCGCCTGACTGCCCTCTACCTCCTCTGGGAGATGTACCGCACAGAGCCACTGGCCGCCAATCCCTTTGCCGCTGTCTTTGCGCACTTGCTGAACCCCTCCCCAGTTGGGGATGAGCAGGAGAAACAACTGTCTGGTGAGTGTCTGCTAAAATATCAAATGTATTCCATTTGGATAGTAAGAAGTATTGTCCAAAGTTTTTACCAGCAGTGTGTTGCTGTCATCATATCAACTCAAGTATATCCTGATCATGTGACTGTTCATAGGATTCCTGCCACCCATTACACAGCCCGAGAAGTTCTTCCTCTCCCAGCTAATGCTGGCGCCTCCAAGGGAACTCTTCAAGAAGACCCCCAGACAGGTGTCCTGCATGGACGTGGGGAACATGCCACAGTCCATAGACATTAGTGGGCTGCAGTTGGCATTGGCAGGTACAGTACCTGAATGTATGCACTTCGCATGTATCTTGTATGGAGGATGGTTATTGAATCTCAAGAATTTTAGACAACTCAAAAATAGTTACGTATGATGGGGAATTGTACATTTCTTGGTTAGGAATCCACCTATTGAGATTTGCTTGTGTTGAGACGTAAAACCTCTCATATCCTTGCTGTAGTACAACAGACAGTTCTTTACACTTTACTATGCAGCAATTCTAACGCTTCATATATAAACTCTCTTATTCCTCTCTCTCCCCTTTAACCTGCAGAGCGCCAGTCAGAACTACCCACCCAGAGTAAGGCCAGCTTCCCCAGCATCCTCAACGACCCGGATCCAGATTCTTCCAACTCTGGGTTCGACAGCTCAGTGGCCAATCAGATCACAGAGTCTCTGGTCACTGGGCCTCGACCTCCACTGGAGAGTAAGTGGAGCATTTCATCATTCAGTTTGTTATTAGGCTGTCTGTTATGTTTATGGACGACATAAGTAAAGTGTATGTTGACACAAAAACATACACTATATGCAGTTGAAGTCAGAAGTTTACATACACTTAGGTTGGAGTCATTAAAACTTGTTTTTCCAACACTCCACAAATTTATTGTTAATAACAAGCTATAGTTTTGGCAAGTCGGTTAGGATATCTACTTTGTGCAATTTTTCCAACAATTGTTTACAGACTGAATTATAAGTGAAATAATCTCTGTGTCACAATTCCAGTATTGTCAGAGGTTTACATGCACTAAATTGACTGTGCTTTTAAACAGCTTGGAAATTTCCAGAAAATTATGTCATGGCTTTAGAAGCTTCTGATAGGCTAATTGGCATCTTTTGAGTATATTGGAGTAGGTGTACCTGCGGATGTATTTAAAGGCCTACCTTTAAACTCTGTGCCTCTTTTCTTGACATCATGGGAAAATCAAAATCAGCCAAGACCTCAGAATTGATTTTTTTTTAGACTTCCACAAGTCTGGTTCATCATTGGGAGCAATTTCCAAACGCCTGAAGGTACCACGTTCACCTGTACAAACAATAGTACACAAGTATAAACACCAACACGCAGCCATCATACTGCTCAGGAAGGAGACCCATTCTGTCTCCTAGAGATTAATGTACTTTGGTGCAAAAAGTGCAAATCAATCCCAGAACAACAGCAAAGGACCTTGTGAAGATGTTGGAGGAAACAGGTACAAAAGTACCTATATCCAAAGTAAAACGAGTCCTATATCGACATAACCTGAAAGGCCACTCAGCAAGGAAGAAGCCACTGGTTCAAAACCGCCACAAAAACGCCAGACTACGGTTTGCAACTGCACATGGGGACAAAGGTTGTACTTTTTGGAGAAATGTCCCCTGGTCAAATGAAACAAAAATAGAACTGTTTGGACATAATGACCATCGTTATGTTTGGAGGAAAAGGGGGAGGCTTGCAAGCTGAAGAACATCATCCCAACCGTGATGCACGGGGTGGTAGCATCATGTTGTGGGGGTGCTTTGCTGCAGGAGGGACTTGTGCACTTCACAAAATAGGTGGCATCATGAGGTAGGAATATTATGTGGATATATTGAAGCAACATCTCAAGACATCAGTCAGGAAGTTAAAGCTTGGTCGCAAATGGGTCTTCCAAATGGACAATGACCCCAAGCAGCATACTTCCAAAGTTGTGGCAAAATGGCTTAAGGACAACAAAGTCAAGGTATTGGAGAGGCCATCACAAAGCCCTGACCTCAATCCCATAGAACATTTGTGGGCAAAACTGAAAAAGCGTGTGCGAGCAAGGAGGCCTACAAACCTGACTCAGTTACACCAGCTCTGTCAGGAGAAATGGGCCACAATTCACCCAATTTATTGGGGGAAGCTTGTGGAAGGCTACCTGAAACATTTGACCCAAGTTAAACAATTTAAAGGCAATGATACACTCAATTACTACTTGGTATGTAAACTTCTGACCCACTGGGAATGTGATGAAATAACACAAAGCTGAAATAAATCATTCTCTCTACTATTATTCTGACATTTCCCATTCTTAAAATGAAATGGTGATCCTAACTGACCTAAGACAGGGAGGTTTTACTAGGATTAAATGTCAGGAAGTGAAAAACTGAGTTTAAATGTATTTGGCTAAGGTATATGTAAACTTCCGACTTCAACTGTAGACAAAAGTGTGTGAACACCGCTTCACATGAGTGGATTTGGCTATTTCAGCAACACCCATTGCTGACAGGTGTATAAAATTGAGCACACGGCCATGCAATCTCCATAGACAAACATTGGCAGTAGAATGGTCTTACTGAAGATCTGTGACTTTCAACGTGGCATAGGATGTCTCCATTCCATCAAGTCAGTTAGACAAATTTCTGCCTTGCTAGAGCTGCCCCCTTCAACTGTAAGTGCTGTTGTTGTGAAGTGGAAACGTCTAGGAGCAGCAACAACTCAGCCGTGAAGTGGTAGGCCACACAAACTAATAGAACGGGACTGCCATGTGCTGAAGCACGTAGCGCATAAAAATTGTTTGTCCTCTGTTGCAACACTCACTACCGAGTTCCAAACTGCCTCTGGACGCAACGTCAGCACAGTAACTGTTTGTTGGGAGCTTCATGAAATGGGTTTCCATGGCTGAGCAGCCGCACACAAGCCTAAGATCATCATGTGCAATGTCAAGCGGCGGATGGATGGAGCAATGGAAATGCGTTCTCTGGAGTGATGAATCACGCTTCACCATTTGGCAGTCCGATGGACAAATCTGGCTTTGGCAGCTGCCAGGAGAATGCTACCTGCTCGAATGCATAGAGCCAACTGTAAAGTTTGGTGGAGGAGGAATAGGCCCCTGAGTTCCAGTGAAAGGAAATCTTAATGCGACATACAATGACATTTTAGACAATTCTGTGCTTTCAACTTTGTGGCAATAGTTTGGGGAAGGCCCTTTCCTGTTTCAGCATGACAATGCCTCCTCTTGTTGTAGCAAAGGGAGGGGACCAACTCTATATTAATGCCCATGATTTTGGAATGAGATGCTCAACGAACAGGTGTCCACATACTTCTGGTCATGTGGGGTATGTCTTTTCATTAGCTTGGTATTGTAATGACACAGGAATGATACTATGAAGTATATACCATGTCCCAAGTATCACTTAAGACAAGCCACATATCCAGCCTGTAATATCTCCCTGTGACCCTACCTCCCCCAGGTCACTTTCGTCCAGAGTTCATCCGGCCGCCTCCTCCTTTGCACGTGTGTGAGGATGAGCTGGCTTGGCTAAACCCCACGGAGCCCGACCACCGTGTGCAGTGGGACCGCTCCATGTGCGTGAAGAACAGCACGGGTGTGGAGATCAAACGCATCATGGCCAAGGCCTTCAAGAGCCCACTGTCTGCCCAGCAGCAGTCACAGGTGAGTAGACAGGTACACTGTCTACTCAACTGTATTTTATATATTTCAAACATGACCTTCGCTTGGGAGTTCAACCTGAATGTCTCTCTAAATAATGCTCTCTCCCTATAGCTCCTGAGTGAGCTGGAGAAGGATCCGAAGCTGGTGTACCACATCGGTCTAACCCCGGCCAAGCTGCCTGACTTGGTGGAAAACAACCCTCTGGTGGCCATCGAGATGCTTCTCAAACTGATGCAGTCCAGCCAGATCACGGAGTACTTCTCCGTCCTGGTCAACATGGACATGTCTCTGCACTCCATGGAGGTGGTCAATAGGTGTGGACTTTGGATAGAATTTGATTTATACAATTCAGTTGTCTACAATCTGTTTTAAAATGTGTTTATTTTTCTGTTTATTTATGTGAGGTTATTCTTTGTGTGCACAGGCTGACAACTGCTGTGGACCTCCCTCCAGAGTTCATTCACCTGTACATCTCCAACTGTATCTCCACATGTGAACAGATCAAAGACAAGTACATGCAGGTAAGGAGGACTGTGGAAGGGCCTTGACAAGAGCCTGTAGCTTACTGTTAGGCCTTTCAGTAACATTGAAATGCTTGTCTTACCAGAGGATGCATGCCACTTTCTTTCACAGAAATTTGTAACAGGAAGTTCATTTGTGGGTTGTCCCTGCTCAAGATGACTGTTTCTTTTACTAACGTTAGTCAGTGCTCCACTGTGTTAGTCAGTGGTCCAGATGTTTATGTAAAACCTCTGTTTCCATTTGCAGAACCGCCTGGTGCGCCTGGTGTGTGTGTTCCTTCAGTCTCTGATCCGGAACAAGATCATAAACGTGCAGGACCTGTTCATCGAGGTGCAGGCCTTTTGCATTGAGTTCAGCCGCATACGGGAAGCAGCTGGCCTCTTCCGCCTCCTCAAGACCCTGGATACAGGAGAAATCCCCCCAGAGGTCAAACCTGCCAAATAACGCTTTCATAGTACATAGAACGTGGCAGTAGCCTGTTGTGCCAAATAACACCCCCCAGGTAGTAAGCCCACAGAGGCACAACCCGCTAAATAGCGTTCCAACCAAGAGAAACTGACCAAGGCTGTATAACCACCCAGACAATCCTCACGATCTCACCAATACCCGCTTGGAGTCCAGCTTTGAACTCAGTTACTGTTTTTCGTCTCTCTTTTCTGGACAAAGATGGACATATTTTGAAAATAGATTTTGAAACTGTTTTTTTCCCTCCATAGATTGATGCTTGTTGATTTTGTTTCATTAAATGGATATGTAATGAACCATCTGGGTTGTTGGATTGTATTTTCTACTGAACATGGTGAGACATACAGTACATGCAGATACAGGAATGTTGGATTCTGTTTTGAATGGGGGAACTAGATGATTTATGACATGAATAGGTTCTCAATGCAGAATAACTATTTGTAAGGGAACGGCTCATACAGGTGTAGTGCATGTGCATTATAATACATGTGAACAAAACCAAGACACACAACATTCGTTTTCAATTATTTTATATAAAAATCTGTTTCCCTGATATCTTTTCACAAATGTTAGTCTGAAAACAAAATGGTCACAATTTGAAATGAATAGCATCAAGTAAAGAAGTTTCTATGTTAAAAAAGAGCTAAATCTTATATCAAAATAAGATGCTACATTTAAAAAATATATTTTGTATATTTCCAGTATAACTCCAGGTACAGTATTATTATTTGTTTTCTGCTCTTCATTATCAGCCCTGAGTTTTGAATCACTGATTTCCAGACATACTAGCTACATTACTGAATTAGTATTGACCTAATGAGCTAATATCTTCTGTAACCTGATTCTGGTTGTTATACTGATCACCTCTTCATGTGATGTGTTCTGTGGGGTTGTGACCCCTACACCCTCTTCATGCCCCGGGCCATCAGGCAGGCGAACACTGTCATCACCATCTTAGGTTTCACCTCCACTAGGTCCTCAGGCAGGGCGTACACCCGCGCTCCGATCTTCCTGGCCATGGAGATGGCATACCTGACGACAGGCAGGATTTAGGGGACATCTTAGCTGTTGTCCTGAACATGTCATCTTTCATCAAGCTAATACTCAAATGTTATCATTATATGGTACGTACTTGGCGTTATTGAGCTTCTCTTCCTCAGTCAGGTCCTCCACCTTGATTAGGTCATAGCGGATGGAGCCTGGCTGGATGGCATCAATCAGGTCCAGGACTGGCATACTGTTGGCTATGGACCCATCCTACAGAGGTACACACACACACTGAGCTATTGCTGTGGTGGATGCTTTATTTTTGTACTTATTCTACTTGGAAAAGTAGAATGAAGTCTAGTACTTCAAAAAAGGTACCATGGTCAGAAAATGTTAAACAGCAGAGTTACAGCCTACCTTGAATCCAGAGATGGTGCCTTTGCCAGCCTGTGTGAGTGTGTCGTTGACCCAGGTGACGATGGTGTCGTCATTCACCTTCTGCCCGTCACCAAGCTCCTCCAGAATGTTCAGCGTGTACCTGAGAGAAAGAGATGGATCCTTCTAAATGTGGAATTATGGAGTAGGCACTGAGCCTGCTTATGAGTTTTTCCTGATCACATGACCTGAACAGGGGAAAAAATATCTAAAGCATTTTTAATAATGTTCTGTTGCATTACCTCCTCATCAGCTGCCACAGCAGGGCCTGGGTGAGTTTTCGGTTGCCCTCGTTCAGGTCCTGTCCAGCAATTCCCACCAGGGAGAACTTAGCCTCATTCTTCCCCAGCTCCACAGCATAGTTACAGTTCTCCAACTGGCACAGACAAATGCATAATAAATCAATGAATAATAATTCAATCAATTGATCAGTTTAATCATGATCTCACTGTGGGAGAACACTTATTGTTCATAGTCTCACCTTCTTCATGTTGCTGCCCAGTTTGGAGTAAGGGGGTTTGTTTACTCTGTCCCAATCCACTGGCACATTGATCTTCTCATAGAGCTGGAAGATAACCAAAGCATCATCTATGTCCCTGTAAAACATGCACACACATTACATTCGTGTGGTTTCCAAATGATTGGAAATGGTGTATAATAAGATGGAGTGACCTGTACTGTACTTACACATAGAGGTGGTTGACACGAGGGTTGACCCCCAGGGAGTTCATCCAGTTCCTGAAGGTGCGCTCCTCTCTGGTCTCACCTGTAAGTGACATAACATTACACACTGATTCAGGCCTTGTACTGTATATATGGTTTATATTATTTAATCAGGAAGAGGGGATGCTCAGGAACTAGGTTATGGTTTGGGATGGTCCCAACACTGACCCTCGATGGAGCTCCAGTCAATGTCCTGGTTCTCTGGCTTCTTCAGGGCAGGATACTTATTAAACAGGTTGGCAATGTACGCCAAGTTCAGCTTGGGGTTGCCGCGGACTACGTCGGTTGCTGTAACAAACTGTCGGCAGCCAAGACGGTCAGCCTGCTCCAACATGCACTCTGCTCTCTTTATGTCCTCTTTCTCCTACAGGGGGCGGTAGGGAGAGATTTAACAGCAACATCTACTGTATCTATGATGCATCACTCATTGATAATACGGTCAATTTAGAAGACACTTTTAACCAAAAAAGAAGAACGGCTCTGTCTGTTGACCAGGTTGCCTAAAATGGAATTGTAATGGATGATGTTTTATAGGGTGGGATGACCATGTACCCTTATCCCTGAAATGTCAATGGCAATCAGAGGGATTCCCTCCTCATCTCCCTTAGGGGCCACTTGGTTCAGGATGTTGTAGTAGGCCTTGGAATCCTGTTATGCAAAACAAAAAATTTATACAATCACAAATGCAGAAAGAGATCCCGGACCAACACAGTCATATGACGATTCAGGACTGACAGTCAAATGACGATCCAGGATAGACATGGTGTGTATGACCCACCTTGATGTCAGAGCTGAAGTTGTTGATCTTGGAGCAGCCGGCCTCCTCCAGGTGGTAGTTGGCCCAACGCAGCAGCAGCTCCTCTGGGGAAAGCTTCATCAGGTCCTCCAGGCTCTCCCCATCCCTCAGCAGGGCTATCAGAGCTGCACACACACATCATTGAAATAACACACTCTTTAACATACATAGCTACAGAGATCAAGTGATGTACAGTACTGTAGATATACATACACACTCACATGTTATAAAGTTATAAAAAACACCAAAACATTGAAAATCCGTATTCAAATAAACATTTAACACACACACCTTCGTTTCTGCTGATCTCAATGTCTGCGAACAAGCCGATCTTGATGACCTGCCAGAGCAGGCCTAGGACCAGATGCTGCCTGCCTTCCTTCAGGTCCTCTGCTCCGATGTTTACCACGTGGCAGCCGATGGCCGACGCAGAGTTAAGAGCCAGGTTCAGATTCTCCTGTTAGAGCACACAAAACAGTATAGATACCTGTGCATGGCATACAGTATATACTGTATATAATGACAAAGAAATGACTGTCAATGGGTTATACAAAGCTGCAGTCCTTTGAGTCAGCTGGTGGTGAACAGTCTGTAAAAGGTTACCTGGATGGTGAAGGGTGTGAGCTTCTTCTTGTTGATGGTTCTCTCATCGATGGTGTCCGGAACAGACTGATTGATCATCTTACTACCAGGTGAAGGAGAGGTGCATAGGTTGATACCAATGGAATATTTCCGTACGGATTAATTTATATCATCAAGGTTGCACATACTCTAAAGTAAGTCCATGAGACCAGTTAGAAAGTACCATAGAACGATCCCATCTCCGACAGCGGTGAACAGGTCGTTAGTGGTGGGGTCCATGGGGAGGACATGCTTGCAGTCTGGGTCTTTCTCCAATGCCTTATTCACCCAGTTCACAAAAGCCACCTTCTCCTCCTCTGTCAGTGGAGAAATGTGTGGGCATGGGGGGAATGCACAACATTAAACATGTAGGAGTATTTGTATTTATGGAGAAATATTTGTATACATTGGCCAATCAGAGACGTATAGATGTGTAACTTCACAGACCAGGAAGTCTTGTTGTACTAATGGATTTTTCCACATATAGAGATAGATGTGGTTCTGTATGCCTCATTTGAATGATAAGTGCTTTCTGTGTGATGTTGGCTACAGATGTATCTAGACAGACTGAAGTAGATATCTTGGGGGTATTCTCAGCCAGTGAAACAAGTAGGGACTGTCACCTGAGTAGGAGTGCTGTGTGCCTGAGCTGGACTGCTCTGAGGTTCCTGCTACAGCATAGATGCCCTCCTTCTTGTTGATAGCTTTCTTGAAGGTCTTAGCCACCTCTGTGCTCTTCAGTCCATGGACCACCTTAGTGAATGAGAAGAGATGAGACCATGTATCTCTGGTGTCATGTCAAGATGTCTCAAGGTGTGGTCTGCTCTTCTGTGACATTGACTTTCTGTAACTGCCATTTATTTTGACCTATTGACCTCTGAAAACTTACATTGGCAAACTCGTTGAAGGTGACTTTGCCGTCATGCAGGTCTCCTGTCTTGGTAAGATCCTGGATGATCTCTCTGACTTTGTATCCTGGCAATGGCAGGTTGGCAGCTTTGAACAGGTCATTGAGCTCATCTGTGCCAATGTGGCCGTGAGAATCAACATCTGGAATAAGAAATATAGGTCAAAGGTCACATAGAATGTAGCCTTGTTGAATGCAAAAAATAATCAGGGACCCAGGATAAGAGTGAGAGAGTGAAGTGAGTCTACAATGAATTTCCCTGTCAGGCTCTCACCGATCTTAGCAAAAGCTTCTCTCAGTTCCTCCAACTCATCCTGAGAGATCTGTGCTGGAGCAGCCATCTTGTGGAATCTGAAACCAGTTACACATAACTTCACCTTTATTCACTAAACCATACGGTACTGAACATACTCAACAGGGAGGAACTAGAATAAATATTCAATTTTAGCATTTTGTCATTGTGATAATTTCCAAAAAATGTGCTCTACCCAGAGGTTCTGGGCTCTGATGTCTATTTCTTTGTGAAACATCCTGCTTCTAGCAAGCTACTTCCTTCCTACTTCTGCTAAAGTGGTGAGGTCATTTACACGATTCATATCTTTATTCATGTCTTTATTTCATCTGTCTTAGGACTGAGTATACATTTCAGGCCCCAGTCTGTGTTGAGAGGAGAGTAGATGTAGCTGTAGTGTTAACAGACAGGAAGAATGGTTGCCATTCACTGTGCGGTTTCAATGAGGCTGCTAAAGCTGTATACCACAGATACAGCGAGAGATAAAAGGTAATGTTAGAGACAGAGACCTACTTCAAACTAGGTCTGCTCTGCTTGCCTCAGAGGTGTGAAGTTTGGAGATGAGTAACAAATGTTTCTCTTTCCATTGTCACCCAGGACAAATCAGCTTGGCTCCTAGAGATTGCATCGATGGTTTTCTAAACATATAGTGTGGAGAAGGGTCTAGAGACCATTATTCATTTATATTCAACAATGTACCCACTGGACACAGACATCATTTCAACGTCTAGTTTTGATTTCATTTCAGTTGAGTTTCTGTGACTTCAATGTGAAATCAACAAAAATGTCATCATGCCATTGGATTTAGGTTAAAAGTTGGGGGGGTGACTTTTTGCAAATCCAATTAGTTTTCCACGTTGATTCAACATCATAACATTACAATTTTTTGTTGAAATGATGTGGAAAAAAGTTGATTCAACCACATTTTGCCCAGTGGGTATGTAGTAGCACAGTTTTGAATGCTCAAATAAGTCAAAACAAGGAAATCCGGGTTTTGTTCCCTTTCTCACACTATAGCTATAGAGGTCAGAAACAGAAGTGAAACTGATGTCTTTATACACCATGGCTCAAAATTACCAGCTTTGTAACTTTGTAAGCACTACATTCCAATCAGCACTGAAACACTATGATTATTCAATTAACCACACACTGGATGGCACAGTGTAATGTTCACTAATCTAACGATATGATATTACTGCCTTTTTAAGGCTGACCTTTACCCAGGCTTTACTTTAAAAAAATATATAATAATAGTGAACCTTTATTTAACTAGGCAAGTCAGCTAAGAACAAATTCTTATTTACAATGACGGCCTACCGGGGAACAGTAGGTTAACTGCCTTGCTAAGGGGCAGAACTACAGAGATTCGATCTAGCAACCTTTCAGTTACTGGTCCAACACTCTAACCACTAGGCTACCTGCCTTTTAGATGATGAAGTAAATGTGTCTTTGCAATTTGATCATGAGGGGTGTTATCTTTCATCAAGCAAATCCAGTTCCTTGATTTGAAATCCTTAAAACCATCATCAATCATCAAGGATTCCCTGTGGTCTCAGCCACTAAAATCATCAAGGGCCTTTACGGAAGTAAAACTGCAATACCCACAAACATCAGTCATGGTACCGCGGATTTCACATGCAAATCTTGGTCTCTTTTAATAAACAGACAGCTTTTTCATTACGTACTAAGAAAATAATCAAATGAAAAGGTACGTTTGCATGGATTAGCTAGAGAAATAGAGATTTATTGGAACAATATTATGTATGATGTGGACATTTATCAAAGCCAATCTGTCTGTCTCTCAAATGAATCTTTATACATCAATCAATTGTGCTCACTCAGTTTCTCTCATTTGTTCTGTATGAAAATGCCCACTCCTTTAAAGCCCCCATGCAGTCTTTGTAATTTTATTTTTAAATCATGACTGTTTATTTAATGAAAATAACGCCAAAATATATTTGTTATCATTTATTTCCCTGAGCCTCCTTTGGCCCTTGAAATGCTCAGTCTGATCATGTGGATGTTAGGAAACACATTTTAAGATATTTACATGCACAACCCTGATTGGCTGATAGGATGGTCTAGAGCCCACCACCTTACCCAGATGAACACTCACTGATCTGTTATAATCATGATGTGGGCCCAAAGATTTGCACCACATAAACATGCTGAAATTTCAGGCTTTTAAAAAAAACCCAGCTCTTACACAAAAAGGGCATTATCATCTTTTGCACAATTTAAGAGTGTTATTTTCGACCTCATATTTTGTAAATATCATTAAAAAAAGGAAAATGAAGTTAACTGCACTGCCCCTTTAAGTGTAGTGTGTTATTAATTATTCAAGCACTATTGAAAGACAACATATAGTATGTGTTATTTATTGTTCATCATTTCTAAATGACTACAGCAGTGGTGAGTTGAAGATTACAGATGTGTATGTGCCAGCAAATTCTACATGCTTAACGTTATTGGATGAATAGTGATGATATGTTGGAAACTTTTAGAAAATGTAAATGTTTCACTAAGTTAATGTTGGCTTCACATGTTAGAATTTTCAGCAGTTGCAGCAAGGCTAACCACAACCCAACTAACTTCCTGTTTAAACACTATGCTATGATTTAGACTACTTCTGCTCTCTGCCACCATGCTGATACTAAAACTAAAGTCATGACATGGCAGTGATTCTCCTGTGAACATCAGAATTCACTTAGGGCTATATAACAATTTTGGTAATACTGTATCAATGTATTATGTGACTGTGTAACAACAATCCTTGGATGATAAAGTAGCAAGAGGATACTGTTAGGCTACTGTAAATCAATGCAAACTACAGATGGTGCCCTCAGATCCAGGAAGACACCATCTATTAACACACAGGACCATCTATGAACACTTGTGGACTGTTAAAGCAACAGAAACTCATCATCCTTATCATCATCATTCATCTTCATCCTCATCAAAATCAACATGCAGTCACAGACCATATTCCCAGTAGATTCAATGAAATACTGACACATGCAGAGGCACACACAGACACGGACACAGAGAGGCCCCAAGGTCAGGAGATTGAATTACCTTAGGGAGGTGAGTTGACTGGAAGTCCTGTCTGTGTGGTCTCTGACTCACTCTCCTTCCTTCAGTGTGTCTGCTGCTCTCACTGCTTGACAGACAGTGCACTGTCTCTCCCTCAGAATCAACTGACAACGAATGTACTAGGAAGGAAGTGACATGCAACCCAGGACAACTTCACTAAGAGAAATGAAAGACGTTGTGTCTTTATATGGCAATCTGCTGTCTGCCACGGAGTTATCAAGGTGGGAGCAAGTTGCTCTGAGGTTGCCCCAATGAAAAAAAGAAAAAGAAAAAAAAAGAAACTGCAAAATATTCCAGTAGCCTAAAACGGATTTTTTGACTTTTTTAGCAACTCCAGCACCTGCAAAAATGTAATGGCTTTTGTAACAGGCTCAGGGTTGGGGAGTAATACAGTAACTGTAAGTAATCAGATTACAGAAACTTTTGAAAAACTATATGATTACTTTGAGGATTACTTTTAAATTCAGAAAGAATGTTTGCGAAAAAAATCTTTGACACTTCTCAGTTTTCTTAAAGACATTCATATCAGCATTGAGAAAAAGGGCAAGTTTAAGTTTGTTCCACCTGAATGAGTCTGACCACAAGTCAGAGACCACTATGATGACACACCAAATGTGTTTGATGGATCGCGGGAAAAGAGCAGGAATAGGCTTTTGTAGGCTACAGTCCAAGCTATGGCTTCCAATGGTGCAACTGCTGTCGGCATCCAAAGATTATCCAACTTGAATAAACGCTTGGAGGTAAGGATGACAGCAGTGTCACGCCCTGACCTTAGAGAGCTTGTTTATGTCTCTATTTGTTTGGTCAGGGTGTGGTTTGGGTGGGCATTCTATGTTCTTTATTTCTTTGTTTCTGGCCGAGTGTGGTTCCCAATCAGAGTCAGCTGTCTATCGTTGTCTCTGATTGGGGATCATACTTAGGCAGCCCTTTTTACCCACCTGTGATTGTGGGTAGTTGTCTATGTATAGTGGCCTGCGAGCACTACATAGCTTTATGTTTGTTATTTCTTGTTTTGTTGGCAACATTATAAATAAAGTAAAATGTACACTCACAACGCTGCGCCTTGGTCCATTCCTTTCGACGAGCGTGACAAGCAGTGTAGTCAATGGCGATACGGATATCACCTGTTATTGATATCTACATAGCGCATTGATGTGAATCACACCTCTGCTCTCACATCAACAACATCATGCCAGAAACCCTAGATCCACTCCAATTCACATACCACCCCAATATATCCACAGATGATCTCAATCGCACTCCACACTGCCCTATCCCACCTGGAGAAAAGGAACACTATGTGAGAAGGCTGTTCATTGACTACAGCTCAGCGTTCAACACCCTAGTTCCCACAAAGCTCATCACTAAGCTAAGGACCCTGGGACTAAACACCTCCCTCTGCAACTGGATCCTGGACTTCCTGACAGGCCACCCCCAGGTGGTAAGGGTAGGCAACAACACATCTGCCCCGCTGATCCTCAACACTGGGGCCCCTCAGGGGTGCGTGCTTAGTCCCTTCCTGTACTCCCTGTTCACCCACGACTGTGTGGCCAAGCACGACTACAATACCATTAAGTTTGCTGACGACACAACAGTGGTAGGCCTGATGCCTAACAACGATGAGACAGCCTACAGGGAGGAGGTCAGAGACCTGGCAGTGTTGTGCCAGGACAACAACCTCTCTCTCAATGTGAGCAAGACAAAGGAGCTGATCATGGACTATTGGAAACAGAGGGCCATACAGGCCACCATTAACATCGACAGGACTGAAGTGGCGCGGGTCGAGACTTTCAAGTTCCTTAGTGTCCACATCACCAACAAACTATCATGGTCCAAACACACCAAGACAGTTGTGAAGAGGGCACGACAACACCTTTTCCCCCTCAGGAGACTGAAAAGATTTGGCATGGGTCCTCAGATCCTCAAAACGTTCTACAGCTGCACCATCGAGAGCATCCCGACTGGTATGGCAACTACTCTGCCTCTGACCGGAAGGTGCTACAGAGGGTAGTGCGTACGGCCCAGTACATCACTGGGGCCAAGCTTCCTGACATCTAGGATCTATATACTAGGCGGTGTTAGAGAAAAGCCCGAAAAATTGTCAAAAACTCCAGTCATAGACTGTTCCCAAGTCATGGACTGTTCTCTGCTGAACAACTAAACTAATCAAGTGGCCACACAGACTATTTACATTAATGCTACTCGCTGTTTATTATCTATGCATAGTCACTTTACAAATTACCTCCATTAACCTGTACCCCAGCACATTGACTCGGTACCCGTACCCCCTTTATATAGTCTTGTTAATGTTATGTACATTTTGTGTGTTGCCTATTGATTGATTCGATTTTTTTACTTTAGTTTATTTAGTAAATATTTTATTAACTCTATTTCTTGAACTGCATTGTTGGTTAAGGGCTTGTAAGTAAACATTTCATGGTAAGGTATCCACAAATCAAATCAAATCAAATTTTATTGGTCACATACACATGGTTAGCAGATGTTATTGCGAGTGTAGTGAAATGCTTGTGCTTCTAGTTCCGACAGTGCTGCAATATCTAACAAGTAATCTAAGAATTCCACAACAACTACCTAATCCACACAAATCTAAGTAAAGTGATGGAATAAGAATATGTACATATAAATATATGGATGATCAATGACCGAGCGGCATAGGCAAAATGCAATAGATTGTATAAAATACAGTATATACATATGGGATGAGTAATGCAAGATATGTAAACATTATTAAAGTGGCATTATTAAAGTAACTAGTGATCCATTTATTAAAGTAGCCAATTATTTCTAGTCTGTGTGTAGGCAGCAGCCTCTCTCTGTTAGTGATGGCTGTTTAACAGTCTGATGGCCTTGAGATAGAAGCTATTTTTCAGTCTCTCGGTCCCAGCTTTTATGCCTCTGTACTGACCTCGCCTTCTGAACAGGCAGTGGCTCGGGTGGTTGTTGTCCTTGATGATCTTTTTGGCTTTCCTGTGACATCGGGTGCTGTAGGTGTGCTGGAGGGCAGGTAGTTTGCCCCTGGTGATGAGTTGTGCAGACTGCAAAACCCTCTGGAGAAGCCTGCGGTTGCGGGCGGAGCAGTTGCCATACCAGGCAGTGATACAGCCCGACAGGATGCTCTCAATTGTGCATCTGTAAAAGTTTGTGAGGGTTCTAGGTGACAAGCCACATTTCTTCAGCCTCCTGATGGGACAGGGCAGTGTGCAGTGTGATGTCGATTGCATTGTCTGTGGACCTATTGGGGCGGTATGAAAATTACAGTGGGTCTAGGGTGACAGGTAAGATAGAGGTGATATGATCCTTGACTAGTCTCTCAAAGCACTTCATGATGACAAAAGTGACTGCTACGAGGCGATAGTCATTTAGTTCAGTTACCCTTTCCTTATTGGGAACAGGAACAATGGTGGCCATCGTGAAGCATGTGGGGACAGCAGAATGGGATAGGGAGAGATTGAATATGTCCGTAAACACACCAGCCAGCTGGTCTGTGCATGGTCTGAGGACGCGGCTAGGGATGCCGTCTGGGCTGCAGCCTTGCAAGGGTTAACACATTTAAATGTCTTACTCATGTCGGCCACGGAGAAGGAGAGCCCACAGTCCTTGGTAGTGGGCCACGTCGGTGGCACTGTATTATCCTCAAAGCGGGCAAAGAAGGTGTTTAGTTAGTCTGGAAGCAAGACGTCTGTGTCTGTGATGTGCCTGGTTTCTTTTTGTAGTCCGTGATTGTCTGTAGACCCTGCCACATTCGTCCACATACACCTGTTGTATTCAGTGCATGTGACAAATAAAAATGGATTTGATTTAGCTATTTGCGCCTTACGGATTTGGGTTGCTGTGGATGACTGTTCACAAATCTAAATGTGTATTTGAATCCAATAATGGTTGAATTCAAGAAGTTTAAGCTGCCTATCAATCATAGTTTTTGAAACCAGTGGACAGCCAGTGAAATATGCGCTCTTGCAACAAATGCATAGTGCGGATCCCAGCATATAGAATATAAGTGAGGCTTTTATTGGTTACATTTCTCCAGGCCCATCCCTCAGCTTTTTACTAAACCAGGCGTGGCGACCGTTTTGTTATTGTTTCATCTGTAGATTGGCCACTTAAACAGCTGCCCGCAAGATATCAAAGTGTCACCAACAAAAAGGTCAACAATAGGCCTATAGCAAATACAGCACATGGCATTAATTTTTCACATGTACAGTAAATAGCACTTTTCAGTAGTGCTCAAAGCATGCCATTCCATGAGCACAGCATTTATTTTTCAACTCGAATCAATGAGCCCAATCAGTCCTCCATGACAACAAAATCATAAACAACAGAGTAGGCCTGGCTAATAAGTCCTTCGTTTTCTGGTTATGCTCAGGTAAAACAATTTGGCTAATCTATACTTTCATATTTCCAAGTCCTATTCTTGAAGATCAAGGGGTATCATATTTATTGGAATGACTGGAATTCTGAAAGACTTTTGTTTTTAATGTAAAATTACAATTTAATCGTATTATTAAATGGAGTAAAAAGCGATGGGTTAGAAGAAGCCTACATAACCATAAAGTAAAATATAACATCCATATACTGCCAGCTATGTAAACTTTAACATAGATTTATCCTGCAGTAGATGTCGTTCAATTGGTAACATGCATTGTTGTTGTCACGTCCTGACCTTAGTTCCTTTTTTCGTCTCTATTTTAGTTTGGTCAGGGCGTGAGTTGGGATGGGCATTCTATGTGTTGTTCTATGTTTTTGAATTTCTGTGTTTGGCCTGGTATGGTTCCCAATCAGAGGCAGCTGTTTATCTTTGTCTCTGATTGAGAACCATACATAGGCAGCCTGTTTTCCCACTATGATTTGTGGGTAGTTGTTTTCTGTCTCTGTGTCTGCACCAGACAAAACTGTTTCGTTTTCGGTCGTTCTCTTGTTATTTTGTTTTTGTGTTCAGTTTAAATAAATATTAACATGCACACGTACCACGCTGCATATTGGTCCGATCCTTCCTACTGAAAACCGTTACAGTTGTCTTCTTCTTCTTAAGGGGAAAGTAATTTAAAAGTAACTGAATGTAATCCGATTACATTACTGAGTTTGGGTAATCCAAAAATTACGTTACTGATTACAATTTTGGACAGGTAAGTAGTAACTGTAACGGATAACATTTAGAAAGTAACCTACTCTACCTTGCATACTCTAGTGTAGTAGACAATCAAGCATACATATAGATCATATTAAATTACTATTTTCATTCTTAACGGAATTATATGCATGCACCCAATTTGACTCAGACTATTTAAAAAAAAAAAAATCTTCTTTAAATGTTTTTTGACTCAGACTCTTGATTTGTTTGACGGTTGTTATGGCGGTTGCCAAGGGCTCTGCTGAATCGGGAGGTTGACTCTCCACCACTTACATAGAGGCCAAGGAAATCTCAGCGGTAAGTTTGCCTCCAAAAAGGGACAATATGATGTAGCTAAACTAGCTAGTTAACTAAATGTGAAATTAAGAATGTGATGTTTATATTGAACGTGTTTCAAATGTCATTATTTGGTAGATTCATGGCTACTGGTTGCTATTATTATATGACTGGTTGTTTGTGGTTGGTTAGCTTAGCTCTCTGATTTCTTAATGTTGCCAACAACTAGGCTTGCCAGTTTTGCTCCCTCTGATTAGCCTGCAGCAGCCTCATGAAAATCAATGTCATTGTCAGACATTTATGCAACTGTAAATGTATACAGTAAACTTAGCTACTGTACTTTTTTTGCCAGGAAATAGAAGCTTTCACGGTGGAGTCGCTATGCCATCAGAACGTGCAAGGCTTCTTCGGAGGCCTTTGCCCCCTAAAAAGAATCCCCCCATTGTGAAATCACTTCCTTCGCCTATACTTTCAGGTAGGTTACAGGGATTGTAATACAGCGATTGCCCTATTGCCTGGGACAAGTGAATTGAGCAGTCCCGCAAGTTCAGCCGGCTCGGGGGTTGCCCCATTGGACGATACAAAAAAGTGAAACTGAAAAGTCATTCCAGCAGCTTAAAACGGATCTTTCTGCCCAGTTGACAATTCTAGGGAGAGGGAACGTATTTGTAATGTTACCCCCAATGTTCCCCTAATGTTTGAGTGTCCATTTTTCTGTTAGTTAGGGGAACAGCATTCTATCTATGTTAGCAAAAAACTTCTTAGAACCTTTTTTTAGAATGTTTTGGTGTTAAAGGTTAGGAGAATGTGCCTTTAATGTCAAGCAGAACTTATCTAGAACTTGGTTACAATGTTCTCAGAATATACACTGAACAAAAATCTAAAAGCAACATGCAACAATTTCAGATTTTACTGAGTTAGAGTTCATATACACCCCTAATCTAGGGATTTCATATGCTTGGGAATACGGATATGTATGTGTTGGTCACAGATACTTTTTTATCAGAAAACCAGTCAGTGTCTGGTGTGACCACGATTTGCCTCATGCAGCGCAACAAATTTCCTTCGCATAGAGTTGATCAGGCTGTTGATTGTGGCCTGTGGAATGTTGTCCCACTTCTCTTCAATGTCTATGCGAATTTGTTGAATATTGGCAGAACTGGAACACGCTGTCATACACGTCGATCCAGAGCATCACAAACATGCTCAATGGGTGATATGTCTGGTGAGTATGCAGGCCATGGAAGAACTGGGACATTTTCAGCTACTAGGAATTGTGTACAGATCCTTGCGACATAGGGCTGTGCATTATCATGCTGAAACATGAGGTAATTGTGGTGGATGAATGGCATGACAATGGCCCTCAGGATCTTGTGATGGTATCTCTGTGCATTGAAATTGCCATCAATAAAATGCAATTGTGTTCGTTGTCCGTAGCTTATGCCTGCCCATACAATAACCCCACCGCCACCATGGGGCCCTCTGTTCACGACGTTGACATCAGAAAACCACTCGCCCACACAACTGCCCAGTACAGTTGAAACCGGGATTCATCCATGAAGAGCACACTTCTCCAGCGTGCCAGAGGCCATCGAATGTGAGCATTTGCCCACTGAAGTGGGTTACGACGCCCAACTGCAGTCAGGTAAAGACCCTGGTGAGGATGACAAGCACGCAGATGAGCTTCCCTGAGACGGTTTCTGACAGTTTGTGCAGACATTCTTCGGTTGTGCAATTCCACAGTTTCATCAGCTGTCCGGTGGCTGGTCTCAGATGATCCCGCAGGTGAAGAAGCCGGATGTAGAGGTCCTGGGTTGGCGTGGTTACACATGGTCTGCGGTTGACGCCTGTTGGATGTGCTGGCAAATTCTCTAAAAGGCGGCTTATGGCGGCTTATGCGAGAGAAATAAACATTAAATTATCTGGTAACAGCTCTAGTGGACATTCCTGCAGTCACCTCACATTTTAGAGTCGCCTTTTATTGTCCCCAGCACAACATTTAAGAGAAATTAGCTTTTTGTGCGTGTGGAACATTTCTGGGATCTTTTATTTCAGCCATGAAACATGGTACCAACACTTTACATGTTGCGTTTATATATTTGTTTATTTATATATTTGTTCAGTATACAACATTGATGTTCTTGATGCCTTTTATGGAACGTTGCAAGAACATTCATGTGCCCAGTTTTTTTTCAGGGTAGAAGAATATTTCATCAACGTCCCACCAAACATACACAGGACATGGTTGCCATGTTCTCAGAATATACAATATTAATGTTCTAGACATGTTTTATGAGAAAATTGCAAGAACATTCCAAAAGGCAGACAATTTATGTGAGTCGGGCAAATTGAGCCTCTTCTGAGAACAACCAAAATACAAAGAATTACGGAACTGATCTTTCTTATTTCTCCCCAATGTGTAGGTGAAAGGAAGGCAATATATGACACTTATGCATGTAAAATTACTGCTTATAACTTATTACCCATTTGTTCACATTACTTTATGTTAATAAAATATTTCAGTTGTGTAAATCACATTTGTTTTCACTGCTGCCTATGCTTTCTGACAAAATCACTATTTTGTAGTTCTTCAAAGTAAATAAGGCATACTTTTATGTCTGCTGAATACCAACTATTAATCACTTAGATCATGTATTTTCAGGTAGAGATACCTTGCGAATAACAACTGCTCTCAATATCCCCTCACAATTGTGCATTTGTAAAAGAAACACAGACTGGACAAGCAGATGCACAATGGATTATGGTCATTGTAGTTAATTACCACGTTTTATGAGCTAAACTATGGAGAATATTGGCTTGTTCGAAACTACAACTCCGTACAACATCACACAGTTCAGGCTGGATCTGATTTATCTCTAGAGAGACTGCAATGTGTGCATTGAGCTCACAGAATAAAAATGAATGAAATTGGAATTCAAATAATTGAATTGTTGGTCAATTAGTTGTTTAAAAAATGAAAAAAAAAAAAAAATGTTGGTCAGCACTATCTACGTTTGATCCAACTGTTAAAGTGCCATGGGAAACTTGCATTTGTTTCTTCCAGGTACTATCATAGACTCATTGCCCTCAACAGAGAGAAGGGATCTGAAGGACAGTGCCACCGGGCGGAGTGAGTCAAGCTGCCACATGCTTCCTCTTTGGGACTATGACCCTGCAGCCTTTAGGGTGGCTCCCACTCCTCTGACCTCGGTCCCATCCATGCTAATACCTGAAATAATTGAGGGATTCCCCTGTAAACCTCCACGCACTCTCCCCAAAATCCCCCTCCTCGACCTCCTCAAGACAGACCACAGATACATCCCCTTTCCCCCTAGTTTTAGCTTCAATGACTTTCTGCGGGACCCTAATGGCGGCTGTGGGGCTCAGTCACTAGAGGGCCTGAAGAAAGTGGCACTGTCTCGCTGCAACTACAGGAAGCTGGTTGGGCTTTTCCTGATGGAGCTGCACAAAGGGCAGCAGACTGAGGTGTCCAAGCAGCTGATGTCCACTGAGAAATTGCCAGAGGCCAAGAGCAGGATCCCACAGAAGCAAATCATATGCGGTACATACTGCATATAATATGTTAAAAGATTACCTACCATTGTAGTAGGCTATAATCCAGATTGTGGTGTGTTCATTATGCACCAGTACTAGTGTATTATTTAGTGAGTATTCTGTGACAAGGATGCTTGCTTGTGTAAGTTACAGTGGTGTACTGTTTCTTCATGCGTATTGTGTGTGTTGTTAGCATTTGTTGTGTGTTATCTGATAAGAGCTGGCAGCATTGATCCGTATGGAGGTGCAAACTCAGATGATGTGTCGGCGGAGCTGTTTGGGAGATGGGACCTGCAGGTCTGAACAGAAGTCTGTGGAGATATGGGTACCCCCAGGGGAAAGACAAGCTGTTCAGAAGCAGGAAAATCTATACCTAGGCAAGAACATGTTTGCCTTCTAACTTACTATAACAAAACTAACACTATTGAGTTGTTTGTACAAAGCCAAGTTCTGTTTTTCTTGTAGCAAATAAATACATTTTTCCTTTGAGCAGGAACGGAGGTGATCCTGAACTCTGTGACTACCAAGCACTTCCAGGGCTCTCGGCGGACCCACTCCCCGTTCAGGCACTCTGGAGAGGGCATCAACCCATCTGAGCTGGCCATACTGGACTGTCTGACAGAGGGGGGCAAGGCACTCACCCTGAAGGTGCTGTGTGTTGCTTACTGTGTTGTGTGGGTGTGTGTGTGTCAAATTCTACAAGTCTCTTGTTTGCCAATTATTTATGTATCCTTTTCTTATTGTTTTATCATTTATTCCTTATGTATTGAAAACATTTGTTCTCAGACTCTTTGCAGCATTACTGAGAGCGACAGAAACACAGACATCACTTATTCTGACTAACATTAAAAGGAAATGAAACGACTGTCTCAAATTTAGCATAACAGGAAGTTGAAGAGGAATATGCAAGCTAGAGCTTCCCTTTTTCTCTGAACCTTGACTGTGTGTTTGATTTACTGTGTGTTTTCTCAGGCCCACTTCATTGCCCTGCTTCCTGATCTGACTCCTCTGGCTCAGAGCCTGCTCTACCTCAACCTGTCCTTCAATGACTTCACTATATTCCCAGTGGAGGTGAGATGCCTTATGAACTGAGGCAAACCATGAGCATGTCTTACCGTTTTAGAGCGGTGATCATCAACTAGATATTTGACTAAAACGAATAATTTCAAACCTTACTTACATTTGTATGCGATCACATACAGTATATCTCTCTATTATGTTTCGGAATACTTTGAAACAGATTTCCAAAATTAAAATCACGTGGAGCTGATTTGCTGGTGTTGTTAGTCTTTTATGTCCAACAAAATAAAATAAAAAAATAAAATGCTCCGAAAAGTTGGGGGGCCAAATAAAATCCCCCGTGGGCCAAATTAGGCCCGCAGGCCGCCAGTTGGGGAACCCTGTTTTAGAGCCTATTTATCTGAAAAGGGATTCTGAGCATGTTGCAAAATGTTATTGCAATTCCATGGCAAGACAACTTCCAAATATGTCTTCTCTCTCTCTTTAAACAGGTGTATGAGCTCACACAGTTGGAGGTGCTGAAGATGAGAGACAACCCCATAGAGGAGATTCCTACCGGCATCCACAGACTCACCAGGCTCAAAACCTTTGTCATCTCCTTCTGCAAGATCACCTCCCTGCCGTCAGAGTAAGCCACAAGGGGGCGCTACAGGGTTGGGAACTTGTTTTTCCACAGTGTTATAAACCTACACTGCTGTTAGAAGTCTCTGTCGGTCTCCCAGATCTGAGTTCTGTGCTGTTGGTCCTACCTACAGGTTGTACCAGCTGCCCACCCTGCAGTTTCTAGATGTATCCTACAACCTTCTCTCATCCCTAACAAATGACATCAGAAAACTCAGGTACAGTCTAGAGTAGGCAGTAAGTCTGCAAAGGCCATGATATGGAGCTTTTTCCAAGGTCTTATATTGTATGGGGGTAACTCACCTACCACCACCACCTTTGTAAAGTACCCACTTTGTGTTATTATTTAAATATAACAGAACACCTCTGTCTGCAGGACTCTGGAGTACCTGAATGTGGAGGGGAACCAGCTGCCTGGCCTGCCCTGTGGGGCCCTGCGCCTCTCCCTCACCCAGCTCAGGATCTCCAACAACTACATGCACCCCTACTTTTGGAAGAGCTGCAGCTGGAACTCTCCCCAGGATCTGCAACACTCAGCCACGATGACCCTCTCTCTCACAGACACCTGTCCGCGCTACGCCAGCCTTCCCCCTGAGGCACAGAAGGCCCTTAACAGGTAGCCTATTTACATGACCGTGATCAGATTCAACTAAATAAATACACAGTATAAAGGATGAACTCCATGTTTGTTTGTTTTAAGGTAAAAGAGATGACTGTTTCATTGATGGTGTGTGTGTTTTTTTTTGTGTCCCCAGGGTGGGTGTGTGTGACTGCTGTAGGGGTCCTATGTACGGACCTGGACTCAAGGTAATCCGGCCCTGCTACAATATCTTCGGACTACACAGGGTGCCCTTCATCTTCTATGCCTGCACCCCAGCATGCCACTGGAACTTCAAGATCCAGACCAAGAGTCTCTCCAGTCTTCTGTATGGAGAAGACACAACTCACAATAGTGAACAACTAACATGACTGAAGGAACCAATACTGAGGCTACTATATCTTGGCCTTAATAGCCAAAGACCTCTGAATATCTATCTCATCAGCTCTATTAATCTTGTGCCAAATTGTAACCTTACCATAATGTCTACTGATGTCACTAACTTTATATAGCCTTGAGTAGTTGTCTGCAAAACATGTATTTTGCACAGCAAGTGCATGTGAAAACTCCCATAATTATGGCACTTTTAATGTCTTTAAATTTTCCATTGACCTCCAATTAAAATAAAGTATTTCTGAATACTAGTTGTGTTTTACTATTTCAGCCTCAAGTAGTGTGTATCGCTTTAAGCCTGACTTCTTATTTAAACAAACAAAATGTGGACCAATCACAGCACCTCAACAGAGCTTGACAAATAGTTTTTTGAATGACTGAAGGAGTGAGACGAGTTTTGTAACTTTTTTATTAGTAGTGTAATGGCATTTTTAAAATACTTTTTTTTTTTTACCCCTGTCCAGGTGGTGGCGGCGGCAATACAATATTAGTTGTAGTATGCTATAAAACCTTAGAAGAAAAAGAGAAGATGATGTATAGTTGAGAGGGATGAGGCCAAAGTAATGGCAAATAAGTCTGGCTGCACAACTGATTGACAAACACTGCAAATTGAGAAGTCATGTGAATAAACTGAATAAAAAGAAGAAACTACACTATGAAACAAAGATAAATGATAAAGAATGATAGGAAAATGTTTTGGAGCACCATGCCACTGACTTTGAGTAAAGCCAGTGTGCCTATGTATGAGGATGACTCAACACTATACACCTCAGCTACTACAGCGACTGAAATGACTGCAATACTCAACAAAGTGCTGCAGTTAATTTCTGAATGGGTGGCAAGGAATAAGTTAGTCATAAATTTCAAAAACTAAAAGCATTCACTAAACCTCAACTAAATCTTGTAATGAATAATGTGGAAATTGAGCACATTGAGGTGACTAAACTGCTTGGAGTAACCCTGGATTATAAATTGTCATGGTCAAAACATATTGATACAACAGTAGCTAAGATAGGGAGGTCTGTCCATAATAAAGCACTTCTCTGCCTTCTTAACAGCAAGGCACGTCTTACAGGCCCTAGTTTTGTCGCACATGGACTACTGTTCAATCGTGTGGTGAGGTACCACAAAGAGGGACTTAGGAAAATTGGCTCAGAACAGGGCAGCAAGGCTGGCCCTTAGATGTACACAGAGAGCTAACATTAATAATATGCGTGTAAATCTCTCCTGGTTCAAAGTGGAGGAGAGATTGGCTTCATCACTACTTGTATTTGTGAGAGGTATTGACATGTTGAACTACTGGCACACAGCTCAGACACCCATGCATACCCCACAAGACATGCCACCAGAGGTCTCTTCACAGTCCCTAAGTCCAGAACAGACTATGGGAGGCGCACAGTGCTACATAGAGCCACGACTACATGGAACTCTATTCCACATCAAGTAACTCATGCAAGCAGTAAAATTAGATTTAATAAAACAGATAACAATGCACCTTATGGAACAGCGGGGACTGTGAAGCAACACAAACATAGGCACAGACACATGCATACAAACACACGATAACATACGCACTGTACACCCACGTACACATGGATTTTGTAGATATTTTGTAGATATGTGGTAATAGATTAGTGGCCTGAGGGCACACACTTAATGTGTTGTGAAATATGTTGTGAATGTATTGTAATGTTTGTATAATTGTATAACTGTCTTAATTTTGCTGGACCCCAGGAATCCATGACAAATACATATATAAAAAGCTAGTGAATTCACACTCCAGAACAGTAGGCAGACACAGCCTACACAGTAGGTGGAGGCATGCACCGCTAATTTACGAGTATGTTTGCAGACCGCCATAATACCATAGAAGAAGAGGAGGAGCAGACAGCTACAGGAAAAGACGAACATCTTTGGGCTATCACTAACGTTACTTACCACAGCGGCAAAGTCAAAATGTGCTATATATAAATTCTTGCAAATGAACATTTGCTTTTTGGTCTTACTTTAAGGTTAGCAGTGTGGTTAAGGTTTGTGTTCGGTTTCAAATCACATTTTAAGAAGATTAATTGTAGAAAAAGTGTAGAGGTTTATGACGGTGGCTGAAACGACATATTTTTGAGAAAGCTTTTACAAGCACTTCCGGTGTCAAAGTTTGTGTTGTGTTATCAAGATGGCTGGCCATGATCATCATCGTGACCATCTGTCTCTGTGCTTATGTGACTTAATCAGGTAATAATCAATTAATAAATGATGCTGCTTTGTTTCTGATACCTGTCTAACCTTACAATTCTCGCCAACAGAAACTGGATATGAAAAAAGAATGAAGTGACCGTCATAGCTACCTAACGTTAGTTAGTAGCCATATCTATGAAGAGAAGACATTTTACAATCGGAGTAATTTGTATAGACAAACCATTGTCAAAAACTAGTTAAATTCCTAGTTGCCTAGCTACTCAGAACCAGTCAGCCCAGCCACCATGGTGTTATAATTAGTAGTATAACCTTAATTATTTTTTGTCTTGAAAACAGATTACTATGGTCCATGGTGCTGCCATGCGTGTATCTGAGCTTGGTGCTGGCGCTGCTCCTGTTTCTACTCGTCATGGGTGTCCGAATATGGCTGCAGAGGAGTCGGACAGCCCGCCTGGCTCAGAACAGTTCCCCAACTGTGGCCTTCTTCCACCCCTACTGCAATGCAGGAGGGGGCGGGGAGCGGGTGCTCTGGTGTGCCCTCAGAGCGCTTCAGAATAGGTAGGTTTACGCAGTCTGAGCCTATAGTTAGATTTTAATGCATTAGTGGAGTGCTCATGAGCTTAATAACCTATCTTCTTGATATGTTATGTCTCTTCTGTGTCTTCCCTCCCGTAGATACCCAAACGTTTCATTCGTTGTGTACACCGGTGACCATGGGGTGACAGGGGAGCAGATCCTCGAGGGCGCCCAACAACGCTTCAACATCAGGCTGCCTCATCCAGTGACTTTCATATTCCTGAAGAACCGTCTCCTGGTGGAGGCTAGCTCCTACCCCCACTTCACCCTGCTGGGGCAGAGCATGGGCTCAATGTTCCTGGGCTGGGAGGCCCTCACTGCCTTTGTACCAGACCTCTATATGGACTCCATGGGCTATGCCTTCACTCTGCCCATCTTCCGCTACCTGGGAGGATGCAGGGTGGGCAGCTATGTGCACTACCCCACCGTCAGTACTGACATGCTCTCTGTGGTGAGAGAGAGAAACCCAAGGTCGGAACTGTTTATTTTAATTGCATAAAGCATGTTGATATGGTTATTTATTGTGACACAGATAATGTATTTGTTAATAGTTTGGTTGATGTTTTTGTTATCAAACTTGTAATTTGCCTCTGCAGTATTTGTGATGATACACTCCCTCCTATAATCCCAACAGGTTCAACAATGCAGACTATATCTCTGCTAACCCTCTTCTTAGTATGGCCAAGGTAATGTACTACTGTGCCTTTGCTCTGATCTACGGCCTAGCTGGCTCCTGCAGCGACGTCGTCATGGTCAACTCTACCTGGACACTGGGCCACATCCTGGCCCTGTGGCGCGCACCCAGCCGCACCGGTGTGGTCTACCCTCCCTGTGACGTCCGCTCCTTCCTCAACATCCCATTGGAGGATGAGGTGGAAGGGGAGGGGCTCGATGACAGGAAGTGCCATTCGATAGTGTCTGTGGGTCAGTTCCGACCAGAGAAAGACCACCGGCTGCAGATTAGGGCCTTCCGGAAGCTTCTGGACAGGAAAGGGGTAGGTCCAGGAGGGCGGGATTCTCTGAGGCTGGTGTTGATTGGTGGCTGCCGTAACCAGGAGGATGATGATAGAGTGCTGATGCTGAGGGGGTTGTGCCAGGAGCTGGGTGTGACAGAAAGAGTTGAGTTTAAACTTAACGTTCCCTTTGATGAGTTAAAGAGGGAGCTGGTGGATGCCACCATTGGTCTGCACACCATGTGGAATGAGCATTTTGGCATAGGTATTAATTTTTATCTATACCATCTTATTATCTTCTGTTTTTAAGAGAAGTGTTGTACATTCCAAACATATCCATCTGATCCCAGTTCCTACTCTCTGCATCCTCTCTCTCCTGTCTCAGGTGTGGTAGAATGTATGGCTGCAGGGACAGTCATTCTGGCTCACAAGTCCGGCGGCCCCAAGCTGGACATTGTGGTTCCCTATGAGGGCGGGCAGACTGGCTTCCTGGCCGACAGCGAGGACAGCTACGCTACTGCCATGGAGACCATCCTGGCACTGTCGCCGTCGGCACGGCTGGAGATCCGGCGCAATGCTCGACGGTCTGTAGACCGTTTCTCCGACCAGGAGTTTGACGCCAGCTTCCTGTCTTCCATGGAATCTCTGATGGGAAAGCTGGAGTGATGAGGGAAAACCAATCACTCCCCCCTCACAGACTGAAACCCTTCCTCTCTGCTGCACTCACAGGCCTGATTGGCTGGGAAACTGATGGTCTATGAGACCTTTGCTGGCTTTATTCATAGGAATAAGTAAGGATGCTTGTCTAACTTGCTCTGTCTTGCTAGAGTTCCAGTGAAGGGACTTGCTGGAAATTCTATTGATGTTTACACTCAAAAAGCACTTGGTCCTTATATCTAGTCCAATACGGCAGAGGGATCAAACATTGTGCTTTTTTTTCTCACTGTGATTTTTTTTCTTGCTCTGTTATGGGACTATGGTTCAGAATTGTAGATATTATACAAACAATGCTTTTTTTTAAAAAAAGGAAATGTATTGTTAATTTGTCTGAATCTTAAACGTAAACTTGTTGTATTTTGTATATAATTTTTATTTACTCTTTAAAGTCCCTCCAAGCAACAACGATACCAAAACATTTTCAATGCCCAAATAATTTACATCTTGTCAATGCTTGCTTATGTTATACTTTAACCTGTGGCAAGAATAGATAGCCCTTGGTCAAAACTTTAACCTGCAGTTTAGAAAAATGCAAGATGCGTCTGTACTTAAAATAAATAAATATATATTTCACCTTCATTTAACCAGGTAGGCGAAGTAAATACAATATAGCAAGTAAAACACTGGAATGGTAGATTTGCAGTGGAAGAATGTGCAAAGAAGAAATAATGGGGTGCAAAATAAATACAGTAGGGGAAGAGGTAGTTGTTTGGGCTAAATTATAGATGGGCTATGTACAGGTGCAGTAATCTGTGAGCTGCTCTGACAGCTGGTGCTTAAAGCTAGTGAGGGAGATAAGTGTTTCCAGTTTCAGAGATTGTTTTTGTTTGTTCCAGTCATTGGCAGCAGAAAACTGGAAGGAGAGGTGGCCAAAGGAAGAATTGGTTTTGGGGGTGACCAGAGAGATATACTTGCTGGAGCGCGTGCAACAGGTGGGTGCTGCTATGGTGACCAGCGAGCTAAGATAAGGGGGGACTTTACCTAGCAGGGTCTTGTAGATGACCTGTAGCCAGTGGGTTTGGCAACGAGTATGAAGCGAGGGCCAGCCAACGAAAGTGTACAGGTCGCAGTGGTGGGTAGTATATGGGGCTTTGGTGACAAAACAGATGGCACTGATAAACTGCATCCAATTTATTGAGTAGGGTATTGGAGGCTATTTTGTAAATGACATCGCCGAAGTCGAGGATCGGTAGGATGGTCAGTTTTACGAGGTTATGTTTGGTAGCATGAGTGAAGGATGCTTTGTTGCAAAATAGGAAGCCTATTCTAGATTTACCTTTGGATTTGGAGATGTTTGATATGAGTCTGGAAAGAGAGTTTACAGTCTAACCAGACACCTAGGTATTTGTAGTTGTCCACATATTCTAAGTCAGAACCGTCCAGAGTAGTGATGCTGGGCAGGTGCAGGCAGCGATCGATTGATAAGCATGCATTTTGTTTTACTTGTATTTAAGAGCAGTTGGAAGCCACGGAAGGAGAGTTGTATGGCATTGAAGCTCATCTGGAGGGTTGTTAACACAGTGTCCAAAGAAGGGCCAGAAGTATACAGAATTGTGTCGTCTGCGTAGAGGTGGATCAGAGACTCACCAGCAGCAAGAGTGACATCATTGATGTATACAGAGAAGAGTCGGCCCAAGAATTTAACCCTGTGACACCCCCATAGAGACTGCCAGAGGCCCGGACAACAGGCCCTCCGATTTGACACACTGAACTCTATCAGAGAAATAGTTGGTAAACCAGGCGAGGCAATCATTTGAGAAACCAAGGCTATCGAGTCTGCCGATGAGGATGTGGTGATTGACAGTCGAAAGCCTTGGCCAGGTCAATGAATACGGCTGCACAGTATTGTTTATTATCGATGGCGGTTAAGATATCGTGTAGGATCTTGAGCGTGGCTGAGGTGCACCCATGACCAGCTCGGAAACCAGATTGCATAGCAGAGAATGTGCGGTGGGATTCAAAATATTCGGTGATCTGTTTGTTGACTTGGCTTTCGAAGACCTTAGAAAGGCAGGGTAGGATAGGTATAGGTCTGTAGCAGTTTGGGTCTAGAGTGTCCCCCCCCCCTTTGAAGAGGGGGATGACCGCAGCTGCTTTCCAATCTTTGGGAATCTCAGACGACACAAAAGAGAGTTTGAACAAGCTAGTATTCGGGCTTGCAACAATTTCGGCAGATAGTTTTAGAAAGAAAGGGTCCAGATTGTCTAGCCTGGCTGATTTGTAGGGGTCCAGATTTTGAAGCTCTTTCAGCTGACTGGATTTGGGAGAAGGAGAAATGGGGAAGGCTTGGGCGAGTTGCTGTGGGGGGTGCAGTGCTGTTGACCGGGGTAGGGGTAGCCAGGTGGAAAGCATGGCCGGCTGTAGAAAAATGCTTATTGAAATTCTCAATTATAGTGGATTTATCGATGGTGACAGAGTTTCCTATCCTCAGTGCAGTGGGCAGCTGGGAGGAGGTGTTCTTATTCTCCATGGACTTTACAGTGCCCCAAAACATTTTTGAGTTTGTGTTGCAGGAAGCAAATTCCTGCTTGAAAAAGCTAGCCTTGGCTTTTCTAACTGCATGTGTATATTGGTTTCTAACTTCCCTGAAAAGTTGCATATCACGGGGGCTGTTCGATGCTAATGCAGAACGCCATAGGATGTTTTTGTGTTGGTTAAGGGCAGTCGGGTCTGGAGAGAGCCAAGGGCTAAATCTGTTCCTGGTTCTACATTTCTTGAATGGGGCATGCTTATTTAAGATGGTGAGGAAGGTGTTTAAAAAAACAAAAAACAGGCATCCTCTACTGACGGGATGAGGTCAATCTCCTTCCAGGATACCCAGGCCAGGTCGATTAGAAAGGCCTGCTCGCTGAAGTGTTTCAGGGAGCGTTTGCAGTGATGAGTGGAGGTCGTTTGACCGCTGACCCATTACGGATGCAGGCAATGAGGCAGTGATCGCTGAGATCTTGGTTGAAAACAGCAGAGGTGTATTTAGTGGGCAAGTTGGTTAGGATGATACAGTGGGGCAAAAAAGTATTTAGTCAGCCACCAATTGTGCAAGTTCTCTCACTTGAAAAGATGAGAGGCCTGTAATTTTCATCATAAATACACTTCATCTATGACAGACAAAATTAGAAAAAAAATCCAGAAAATCACATTGTAGGATTTTTAATGAATTTATTTGCTAATTATGGTGGAAGACACATTTCAGTTGAATGCATTCAGTTGTACAACTGACTAGTATCTTCCCTTTCCTTTCTTGTCTTTGTGCTCTGTAGTTCATTCCTCTCCCAACTGTTCATCTGAATGATCTGTCTCAAGGTTCCTTCAATATCCTAAATGTTGCAGATAGAAATCTAATATATAAAGCTGAAATGGTCATTTCTTGTGCATGACATGTATTTTCTACACAATACATTTCTATGTATTAAGGCATTAAGCCCCTGGTCTTACCTGGGCAGGTTGGGGTGTCTCTGTCTGGTGGCTCTGTGTCTGGGCTGAAAATATGTCTGTTCTGTTAATTAATATCAATAACCACGTTTCCATGCGTGCAAAGTCATACTGTATAAAACAAATCACTACAGCTGTAATGGAAACAGTTTCGGGTATAATTGTATAAATAATGACATAATTTGTTCGTTTGGCATGGTGGGATCTTTTTATCTCTTCAAATTAATTATGCGAGAAATGGTGGAAAAGCATGTATGCGCAAATATTGATATAAATACCATATCGAAGTAAACTTGGAATCACAATGATATGATGTGTGTTGTCCTCCCACTACGACTCGGAAAACCATGCAATTGAGGACAGGTGCCAAGATGGCGGCTTGAACAGATGCTTTTTTACCGAGCTCCGTGCCAAACTTCAGAAAGATTGTGAAAAAAGTTTAGTCGTTACTATTTTTATTTGTTCAAGATATAAGACTTTCCTGTGACTGGAATAATAATTGGATAATTTATTTCGGCATGTCCAGGCAGTCGTGACAAAAAAAGAAAGGAAGAAGTTAGCTGTTCTATTGCTAATCAACAAGAGAGAAACGTGCTTATAGACAACTGGCATAACTACGCTTGCCCTATGGATAATATCATGCTTTCGAATGCTGTTGAAGATGACGAATCCCCCGGTTACTCCGTGCAAACCTCCACCCTCCAAAAAAAAAAAAACATGAACTCTGACATCGTGGCTACCCTCTCCTTACTCATCAACTCCAGGTGTGACGCCATTGAGAAAATGGTAGGCGCGAACACCATGGTTATCGAAGGCATGAAAAAGACTGGAGTTTGCATGTGGTGAAATCAATGATGTGAAAACGAGTGTCAAAAGTTGAAAAAAGTGTGGAAAATAATAACTATGTCCACCATAGACGTCTCACTGATCTGGAACAATACACAAGAAGATGGAACCTGAGACTCTACGGCTTGCCAGAGGTGGAGAATGAAGATGTGCGAGGAGAGGCTATCCGCATCTGCCAAGAAGTTAAGCTTGCAGAGAAGAACAAAGTTGGTGATACCATCGACGTTGTGCATCGCCTCGGCAAGAAGCAACAGCAAAACGATTCAAGATCTAGGGGTATCATCATCCTCTTCACTGCCAGATTCTACAGGGATGCTGTCTGGAAAGCTGCTAGGAAGAACGCCTTCCTTCAGAGCCATGGTATGCGTTTCGCCGAGCATCTCAGCCCGGAGGACATAGAAAGAAGGAACAAGTTGTGGCCAACGATCAAGATAGCACGAAATGAGGGAAAGGCCGCTTAATTCGTCGGAGAACGAGGCTTCATCAACGGTTCAGAAATCCATATTCCTCCCTAAAAGGAACAGGTTGATGGTTTCAGCCATGGTATTCTCATTGTCCTTATGTTGTTTACCTAACAAGCATCAGGTGACTATTTTTCAGGAATACTCAGGTTCTTCAATTTATTAGTTTGTTCTTGTATGACCAGAAGACCTATTTTGTTTACAAACTTCCGAAGAAGATTGAAAGCTGTATTTATTTTGTATGTATACAGTAACTAAGATACTGTTTTAAAGGGCATACAGGTCTGCTCTGACTACACGGTTATTGTTCTATTTAGTTACTAATACTTATTTCCAAAAAAGGTCTTAGGAACGTTTATATGTAAAACATTTTTTATTCAATTATTTTATGATCAGTTTTCATATGCACTTAAAATAGTAGGTACTCTTTTATTTATTTAAATTGTTATTTTGTATTTTATTTCTCAGAATAGTTCCTGATTACACTAAAGAGGGTTTTTAGTCTCTCTTACTACAAGAACCCTTGGTTTGGTCTTGAACATAATTTTCAGTTGAGTTGAATTTCAAAGCCGGATAACGTTTAGCTCAAAGGTTATGGAATAAGCTATTTTCACTTTAAATTGACTTAAATTGTGCAGATATCAGTTCCTTATAGTTTACGTTCACTGCTCCTACGTCTTTGACTACGTTCACTGCCTCTACGTCTTTGACTACGTTCACTGCTCCTACGTCTTTGACTGCTCCTACGTCTCTTACTACAGTTTATACTTTTATATAATATTTGTTGTTTTGTCTTTGTCTATAGTTTCTCTTAATGCTAGGGGGTTACGAAACAATGTGAAGCGCAAGGCATTATTTTTATTAGCTAAACAATTTCGAACAGATTTTTGCTTTTTTTCAAGTCTCACTCAATTTCAGCTGATGCCAACTTCTGGAGGTCACAGTGGGGCAACGATATTTGGCACTCCCAAGGATCTGAACGCTCCACCGGTGTCACTACAATGAAAAATACATTTGGTGGTAATATTCTACACTCGGACTGTGACCCCTTTGGTCACTTTATTTGTCTTGTGATCAGTTACAATGACATTACTCTCATTACTGTAAACTTCTACGGGTACAACACCAAACATGAGAATGATGAGTTGCTTGAATCTATAGAGAAACATATCCTTCATTGGTTATCTAAATTTCCCAATTTGTTATTATTGATAGGAGGGGACTTTGACATTACTATAGATAATTCAACTGATAGATGGCCCCCAGGTAGGCCAACCAATCAGAATTTGGGTTTAATACTTTTTATGGTAAAGTTTGATCTTACTGATATATGGAGAGAGAGGTTTCCGGCCGATAGATCATTCACTTGGAGTAACAAAACAGGTTCCAGACAATCCAGAATATATTTTTGGCTTATATCCAAATGTATTGATAGTGAGTGTGTTATTAAAAATATTTGTACTAATCCCCTTACAGACCATAGGACCATTTACATTGATATCAAAATATTTACCCCTGATACTAACCTGGGTAGCTCATCCTACTGAAACTAAACTAAGCTCATTATTAAATAATGATATAGTTGCATTTGAGGTTAAAGATCTGCTCTCACACTTTGGGAAAGGGCTTGTGAAGAAAAATCTTATTGCAAGAACTGGGAGCTCTTTAAATTTGAGGTGTCCAAATACCTTAGAAAATATGGTAGTAATCTTGCTAAGACCAGAAGAGCTGAGGAGGAAAAGGTGATCATTAAGATAACTTCCCTTTCTCAGAGGTCCCCAGCTGGCCTCTCAGGGGAGGAGAAGATGGAACTAATTGAGTTACAAAATAAACTGGATAATATATATAGATTAAAAGCAGAAGGAGCCTTTATTAGATCTAGGAAAAAATGGATTGAGGAGGGAGAACAGAATTCATCCTATTTCTTTAGACTTGAGAAATTTCACTCTTAAAAACTACACTATCCATAAGTTAAACACTGATGGTGCTATTATAGATTACCAAAAATTAATCGCTAAATACTGTACCAATTTTTACAGAAAATTGTATAGCTCTACGTACTGTCAGGAGTCCACAGATATGCTTTTTTAACTCACTGAATAATGTTCACTCTATCAGTGATATAGAATCTAAACAGTGTGATGAACCCATCAAAGTTAAAGAGATTATAGAGTCTATCAAACATCTAAAGAACAATAAATCACCAGGTGTTGATGGAAGTACATCAGAATTTTACAAATTATTTTCTGAACAAGTAGCTCCCTTCATATTTGAAGTCTTTTTAGAGAGTATTAAAAACAATGTTCAGTTTATAACACTGATAACTAAGGCTAAAAAATAAGTGCTGCTCATCGATAACTGGCGTCCAATTTGTCTTCTTAATAATGACTATAAGATATTAGCCTTACGACTTGCAAAAACAATTAAAGAAGTCCTGGATGCAATCATTGATGAAACTGTCTGGCTTCATGAGGAACAGACATATTTCTAACAATGTCAGACTAGTATTAGACATACTAGACTACTCAGACCTAATAACTGCCCCCTCTTCCTACTTGTCCTCATCCTCCTCTTTCTTCCCATCATCCTCCAGTGGTTCAGGAGAGACCTGTGGAGCACTCTGATGACAGAGAGAACCGCAAAGAACCTTTCTCACTCAATTGTGAGTGTTCAGTCAAGCATAACCATAGAACAATGAAGTGTTCTTCAAGTCTAGTCCCTACGAGATACAGGGTTTGCAGGCATTTGTTAGTGTGTGTATGTTTGGCCTTCAGGGTGGCTCCTGCTGCTCGTAATGAATCCCTCCAGAGGAGACAGGAGGCCAACCAGTACAAGCTAATGGCAGAGAAACAGCTGGAGAGTCTCAGGCTGTATTACACTGAAACAGCAGTTTGCTGGCTTCTGTTAAATACTAGAAAAACTGGATATGCTGCAGATGTATGGTAACTAAAAATCTGTGAATCTGACCCCTGAACCTTCCTCTTTTGACCCACAGGGCCTGCGGCCCTCCACAGCAGACGCTGAGCGGTACCGACAGCCTGAGCAGGACCAAGGGGCAAGGCGTTCTACACACCCATACATACCCCACGTTAGGAGGCAGGATGGGCAGCAGGTAAAACTGAACGGAAGGAGAAGGTGTAGAAAAGTGACTGATTTATTGTTTATTTGTGAAGCATTCAGGTTCATATATGTGTAGTATCTGCGGCAGTTGCAGCACATCAGACAGCAATATTAAAATTAGATGACAGAGAGCTGACGCTGAGGTAAAGACGACAACATATTGACATGAATGTTTCTCTCCCATTCCCTATGCCCTACCATTCTTAATCACATCTACGTGATATCTGCATCAGTGGTGTAAAGTATTTAAGTAAAAATACTTTAAAGTACTACTTTAGTTGTTTTTTGGGGTATCTGTACTTTACTATTTATATTTTTGACAACATTTACTTCACTACATTCCTAAAGAAAATGATGTGCTTTTTACTCCATAAATTTAAAATGCTTAGCAGGACAGAAAATGGACCAATTCATACACTTATCAAGAGAACATCCTCTGGCCTGGTGGACTCACTAAAACAAAAATGCTTTGTTTGTAAACAATGTTTGAATATTGTAGTGTGACCCTGGCTATCTGTAAAAAAAAAAATGTAAAAAGTGTGCCGCCTGGTTGGCTTCATAGAATGAATTTATTAATTATTCATACTTTTACTTTTGATACATAAGTATATTTTAGTAACTACATTTACTTTTAATACTTAAGTAACTCATTTAATACTTAATAGTAACTCATTTGCATAACACCACTACACATTTCTAATACCATTCTCACTGTTGTTAACATAACACAGTCTATACAGTGAGTATACCAAACTAGGAACACCTTCCTAATATTGAGTTGCATATCTGGTCCCACTCCCACTCTTGGGCATGAACACTACAAGGTGTCAAAAGCGTTCCACAGGGAGGCTGGCCCATGTTGACTCCAATGCTTCCCACAGTTGTGTCAAGTTCGCTGGATGTCTTTTGGGTGGTGGACCATTCTTGATCCACACAGGAAACTGTTAAACGTGAAAAAAACAGCAGTTTAGCAGTTCTTGACACAAACTGGTGCGCCATACATACCCCATTGAAAGGTAATCAAATATTTTGTCTTACCCATTCACCCCCTGAATGACAAACATGCACAATCCATGTCTCAATTGTCTCAAAGCTTATCCTCCCCTTCATTTACACTAATTAAAAAGTGGATTTAACAAGTGACATCAATAAGGGATCATAGCTTTCACCTGGATTCACCTGGTCAAGTCTGTCATGGAAAGAGCAGGTTTCCTCAATGCTTTGTACACTCAGTGTATATTGACTATAGCTAGGTTTCCATCCAATTGGCGACAGATTTTCATGCGAATATTCTGAAATCTGCATAATGACCATAATGAAAATCCACCAGTGATGTTTCCACCAAACTGACTTCTTTCAGATACAAATCAGTGCGTGATGGCATAGTGCACAAAAATGGTACCTTTTTTGCTTCAGTTTTCATGTACTGAATACAAATCTAAATTTCAATGTGGTTCCACCGCATGTTTTACTCTACGGATAGTTTTGTCACAGAAACTGCTGCGTTAAATAGCAAATGTGTCGACTCTGGTTTTAGCACTTGCGCTCTAGCCAACAGCTCACAGATACAGTGCGTGTAGGCTAGTCTACATAACATTATTATGGATAAGAGCGAGAATTTTTGTATTTGTCATGCCACTAGAATCAGACCCTCAATATTTATTTTAAATAAGTGGTGTTTTCTACTTGTTTATTACATTTCTTTTGCGATGTACACCGTATATTATTTTGTAATACAATAGTTTTATACTAGTGCATAGTACTTGGAGCAACCTCGTTACATATACAAATAATGACCTATCCCAGCATATTAAAATAAGACAGTAACTTTAGACCAGTTGCTAACAACATAAAACTCATCTTCAGGTGCACTTCAATCTCGATGGGCAAACAAGCCTATATTTGATGTTACCATTTATGCCACGGCAGGCAGTAGTACTATAAAAAGGTACCTTACCTTTAGTAGACGTATCATAAGGCGTGACCTACATCACAAGGCGCAGACGGCGAGGCTTTGAGTTGAATATGGTGATGATTTCATCATAATCCAATGTTTCTGTCAGTTCACGCTCAAAAGACAGCAAACTGAAGTGGTTCAGCCGGGCACTTGTCATTGATGTGCGAAGATGATTTTTAAAATCCTAGTTGCTGTTGAGAAAAGTCTCTCCACACTGCATAATGTCATTGGAAGTGTGACAATGATCATTAACAGAGAGTTTATATTAGGGAAAATATCATCAGGGCAGCTGTCAAGTACACTCATTATGGAGGAAAAATCACTCTTTCCCATGTTCATTTTGCAACTCAACTGCTGAATAAAAACAGTGAATTCAGCATCCTCAATTGATATTGCATAATGATCGCATGTGGTCTTTGGCTGCTCTTTAAGGCTGCAGGTTTGGGATTCTTTGGAAAGGGAGGCTGCCGCTTGCATGATCCCATGTGTGTCTTTTTGAAATCTTGAGTTTAACGCAGTAATCTGTCTGTCTAGAATATTGTTCCAAAATTGCCACAGGTCACTGTCACTCTTGATGCTGGATGTTTTCCCTAATGAAGTTGTGACTACACTGTCTGCCAATTTTACAGGTAGTTTTCGCTGCAGTGATGTGCTCACATCCCATTTACTAATATCATGCTTAATCATCATCTCTTCAGTTAGCTTGAGATCTTTATCAATGTCTCCCGCTGAGTTATCTCTGAATGTAAAAAGCAGCTTTTGAGGATTTCAATTAAACCAATACAGTCCATCACAGATAATGTAGAGCTTTGTAATCCCTTTGTACCAAAATCACTAGTGTCAAACAATTTACTAAACGTGACTAACAGGAATAAAAACTTCTTGTTCTGGATTTGTTGTAAGAGGGCATCGGCTTCTAGTTTGGTTTGTTAACAAGCCTCTGAAAAATCTGCAAGAACTTCTAAAATGACATCTAGCAGTAACAGCACTTTATTCAATGACCCTGATTTTGAACTCCAACGTACATCTGTGGATCTTTCTATCTCGATACATGGTCTATTAGGATGCAACTCTTTCTGTACTTCTATGAATCAAGCATGTCTGTGGGATCCACTCATAAGTGTGTAGCTTGTTTACTGTGTCAAAAAAAGTACTGACATGTCCCAACGCTTTTGCCATGGCACACAGAACCAAATTCAAACAGTGAGAGTTGCAATGCACATATACCGCTTGCTTAAATGTTTGCTTTAGTAGGACATGTACCCCTCTGTTCCCTGACATGACTGAAGCGCCATCGAAACAAAAACCCACACACAGAGTGGGATCCAACTCCAGGGGTTGCAACACTTCAAGTATTTTCCGAGAAATTCCTTATGCAGACAAATTAGCGGTTTCCATAAATCCAAAAGCTCTTTCTTTAATCAGTCCAGCATGAATGTATCGGATGCACACAGTAATAAGTTCTTGTTTAGATTGTTCTTTATATTCATCTGCTAGTATGGCAAAATAGGTGGAAGGCACATAATGAACTTCATCTTTTATCCTGCACAGTAACAATGATGCACACTCCAGCAACTCGTTCTGAACTTCGGGGCTCATAAGAGTGGCATTGCGAGGTAGCTCATTAAGCCTGTTTTGTATTTCTGAGTCATACTTTGAGGTGAAATTAGAGATTTCTAAAAAGTGACCTTTGTATTTTACCTCTTTGGTTGCTCTATGCCCTCTGAGTGGAATATCCTGCTTTGCACACATTAGAAATATATCTATGACCACTTTAACATATACACGGTTTCTTTCTATAAAATCCATGTTTGCATCATCATGTATTTGGTTCAACACAGTCCCACGACTTCAAGGCCCATGGGTCGCCTTGTATGATTCACATTTTGTAAGGGCACTAGCATGTAATTTGCTATTCTCGTGTTTGCAGCAAGCATTTCTTGTGAGTATCGAGTTTTTAAATCCATCTCGTACAAATCTGAATTCTACATTTGCCCAAGGAAAGTGCCCACAAAATGTACAATAAATTGCATATTTTGCTTTACTATACTCAATCCACACGTACTGGTCATACCACCTTGAAGAGAAGCAACGTGATTAACCATTTATCATACTTGAAGGGAACTTTACTAGCATTGGTTGACAGGCTGGTTCATCAACGGCAGACAAATCTGTCGGTGGACCTACTGCAGGTTCACCCCCGCCCGCAGCATCAAGAACGAGAGGAGACGGTGGGGTAGGCAAGAGCTTTCTAGCTTATGCGCTACAAAGTTTATCCACGTGACGTTCAGGTAAACCACCTTTATGATTTTTCTTTTTAATGTAACCAAAGGTCGGAAGACAACTTGATTGTCGCTGACTTTTTTTGTTACATTATATTAAAATTGCCCATAGAAAATGAATATCACATGCATTTCTTTTAAAACTAATAAAATAAATACAAATAAAACTATATTGAAAAATAATAACTTTTTGGGGGTAGACCCGAGATCAAACTGGGTAGACCACGACCCAGGCTCCCCGTGACTACGCCGCTGATTTGTAGCCAAATAAACTGCACGGTTTTCTTCTTTTCTTCTTTTTTTTAACAACAAATCAATACATAAAGCACGTGAGGGAACAATGCCAAAAAAGATGCAACACTGTTTCTGGGTGGTCATTACAAAAGGAGCAATTTGAGTTGATGTTTTCCTTAAACTTCTTCATATAGTGGTTGGCAGGATAATATTTATGAATAATTTTAAAGAGAACTTCCTTAATTTTTGTTAACAAGTAGGTATGTGTGGCAACATCCAAACTTTTTCCCAACAGATATTATCAATAAATCCATTCCAATAAGGCATGACATAAGGTATATAGATACAACATCTTGCTGAAACAAGGTTCGTATCGCTCTGTTGTTGAATGGACCAAAAGAGAAACAAATCTTTCCTACTGATGAGTCAACAGGGTCAATAGAAGGTAGGCTCTGAGGGTCAGGTCTTGACACGTTCCTGAATAACATAGCAACACCTGAGGGAATGGCATCTAAAACAATTGCAAAATCTTTAGGTGTTACAGGGACCTTGTAAAGCGATAGGAATTCCTTTTAACTGAGTAAAAGACCCTCTGCATTTACCAGTTGGCTCACCGACAGGATATTATTTCGGAACCAATATTCTAAAAACAAAGAAGTATTTTTATACCATATATCCCGTTTATTCCATATATAATATCTGTGTGGAGAAAAATTGTGTTTATAAATGAAGGACTATGATAAGAAAACCTGCCGATGAAAAACAGAAAGTTACACTGGAACTTTGTAAATATTATAATTGCAAAACAACATGAAGTTAAGGCAACCAAAAGTAGAGAAGACTTAGTAGAGATGTCAGCACTGGCATGCTTCCATAGAGAATGACAACAGTCTAATGATATTCACCTGATGATTGTACTCTGAGAGATATGGCTGACGTAATTTACATTTCATGCCCAGGAATCTTTGAAATGGGCTCACATTTCAGTTCGGTGTAACTGGTTTTGATGCCAAAAAGCTAGTGCGAATGGAATGTGATGAGGATCTTCAGATCCTCATCGGATTTATTTTCAGACTTGTTTTCGAGTTGCTGTGCGTTTTGTTGCCAACCTATTTTGCTACCTGACAACTTTACGGTTTTTACTTTTTAATTACCGTTTATATATATATATATATTATTTTTTTCCCTCAACTTTTTCACTGGGGACGCTTTATCTGGACACGATTTGTCAGGACCTCCAACAGCCGAAGCTAAGAAGTAACATTAACATGATGCCTTCTAATTGCAGTCGCTGTACTCCTCCCGTTACAGGGTCTGAGACGCCGAAGCTTCCCACCATTAGCTCTGACAAATTGAAAACTCTAGTCATTGGCGACTCCATTACCCGCAGTATTAGACTTAAAACGAATCATCCAGCGATCATACACTGTTTACCAGGGGGCAGGGCTACCGACGTTAAGGCTAATCTGAAGATGGTGCTGGCTAAGGCTAAAACTGGCGAGTATAGAGATATTGTTATCCACGTCGGCACCAACGATGTTAGGATGAAACAGTCAGAGATCACCAAGCGCAACATAGCTTCTGCGTGTAAATCAGCTAGAAAGATGTCGGCATCGAGTAATTGTCTCTGGCCCCCTCCCAGTTATCAAATCAAATCAAATCAAATCAAATTTTATTTGTCACATACACATGGTTAGCAGATGTTAATGCGAGAAATGCTTGTGCTTCTAGTTCCGACAATGCAGTAATAACGAGCAAGTAATCTAACTAACAATTCCAAAAAAAAAACTACTGTCTTATACACAGTGTAAGGGGATAAAGAATATGTACATAAGGATATATGAATGAGTGATGGTACAGAGCAGCATAGGCAAGATACAGTAGATGATATCGAGTACAGTATATACATATGAGATAAGTATGTAAACCAAGTGGCATAGTTAAAGTGGCTAGTGATACATGTATTACATAAGGATGCAGTCGATGATATAGAGTACAGTATCAACGTATGCATATGAGATGAACAATGTAGGGTAAGTAACATTATATAAGGTAGCATTGTTTAAAGTGGCTAGTGATATATTTACATAATTTCCCATCAATTCCCGTGATTAAAGTGGCTGGAGTAGAGTCAGTGTCATTGACAGTGTGTTGGCAGTAGCCACTCAATGTTAGTGGTGGCTGTTTAACAGTCTGATGGCCTTGAGATAGAAGCTGTTTTTCAGTCTCTCGGTCCCAGCTTTGATGCAACTGACCTCGCCTTCTGGATGACAGCGGGGTGAACAGGCAGTGGCTCGGGTGGTTGATGTCCTTGATGATCTTTATGGCCTTCCTGTAGCATCGGGTGGTGTAGGTGTCCTGGAGGGCAGGTAGTTTGCCCCCGGTGATGCGTTGTGCAGTTAGGGGGAGTGTTAGGGGGAGTGATGAGCTCTACAGCAGAGTCTCACAACTCAATCGCTGGTTGAAAACTGTTTTCTGCCCCTCCCAAAAGATAGAATTTGTAGATAATTGGCCCTCTTTCTGGGACTCACCCACAAACAGGACCAAGCCTGACCTGCTGAGGAGTGACGGACTCCATCCTAGCTGGAGGGGTGCTCTCATCTTATCTACCAACATAGACAAGGCTCTAACTCCTCTAGCTCCACAATGAAATAGGGTGCAGGCCAGGCAGCAGGCTGTTAGCCAGCCTGCCAGCATAGTGGAGTCTGCCACTAGCACAGTCAGTGTAGTCAGCTCAGCTATCACCATTGAGACCGTGTCTGTGCCTCGACCTAGGTTGGGCAAAACTAAACATGGCGGTGTTCGCCTTAGCAATCTCACTAGGATAAAGACCACCTCCATTCCTGTCATTATTGAAAGAGATCATGATACCTCACATCTCAAAATAGGGCTACTTAATGTTAGATCCCTTACTTCAAAGGCAATTATAGTCAATGAACTAATCACTGATCATAATCTTGATGTGATTGGCCTGACTGAAACATGGCTTAAGCCTGATGAATTTACTGTGTTAAATGAGGCCTCACCTCCTGGCTACACTAGTGACCATATCCCCCGTGCATACACTAGTGACCATATCCCCCGTGCATAACCCCCGAGGTGTCTGCTGCTCGATCATCCTATTTTTCTAACTTAATTGAGGAAAATAAGAACAATCCGAAATTCCTTTTTGATATTGTCGCAAAGCTAACTAAAAAGCAGCATTCCCCAAGAGAGGATGACTTTCACTTTAGCAGTGATAAATTCATGAACTTCTTTGAGGAAAAGATTATGATTATTAGAAAGCAAATTACGGACTCCTCTTTAAATCTGCGTATTCCTTCAAAGCTCAGTTGTCCTGAGTCTGCACAACTCTGCCAGGACCTAGGATCAAGAGAGACGCTCAAGTGTTTTAGTACTATATCTCTTGACACAATGATGAAAATAATCATGGCCTCTAAACCTTCAAGCTGCATACTGGACCCTATTCCAACTAAACTACTGAAAGAGCTGCTTCCTGCACTTGGCCCTCCTATGTTGAACATAATAAACGGCTCTCTATCCACCGGATGTGTACCAAACTCACTAAAAGTGGCAGTAATAAAGCCTCTCTTGAAAAAGCCAAACCTTGACCCAGAAAATATAAAAAACTATCGGCCTATATCGAATCTTCCATTCCTCTCAAAAATTTTAGAAAAGGCTGTTGCACAGCAACTCAGTGCCTTCCTGAAGACAAACAATGTATATGAAATGCTTCAGTCTGGTTTTAGACCCCATCATAGCACTGAGACGGCACTTGTGAAGGTGGTAAATTACATTTTAATGGCATCGGACCGAGGCTCTGCATCTGTCCTCGTGCTCTTAGACCATAGTGCTGCTTTTGATACCATCAATCACCACATTCTTTTGGAGAGATTGGAAACCCAAATTGGTCTACACGGACAAGTTCTGGCCTGGTTTAGATCTTATCTGTCGGAAAGATATCAGTTTGTCTCTGTAAATGGTTTGTCCTCTGACAAATCAACTGTAAATTTCGGTGTTCCTCAAGGTTCCGTTTTGGGACCACTATTGTTTTCACTATATATTTTACCTCTTGGGGATGTTATTCGAAAACATAATGTTAACTTTCACTGCTATGCGGATGACACACAGCTGTACATTTCAATGAAACATGGTGAAGCCCCAAAATTGCCCTTGCTAGAAGCATGTGTTTCAGACATAAGGAAGTGGATGGCTGCAAACTTTCTACTTTTAAACTCGGACAAAACAGAGATGCTTGTTCTAGGTCCCAAGAAACAAAGAGATCTTCTGTTGAATCTGACAATTAATCTTAATGGTTGTACAGTCGTCTCAAATAAAACTGTGAAGGACCTCGGCGTTACTCTGGACCCTGATCTCTCTTTTGAAGAACATATCAAGACCATTTCAAGGACAGCTTTTTTCCATCTACGTAACATTGCAAAAATCAGAAACTTTCTGTCCAAAAATGATGCAGAAAAATTAATCCATGCTTTTGTCACTTCTAGGTTAGACTACTGCAATGCTCTACTTTCCGGCTACCCGGATAAAGCACTAAATAAACTTCAGTTAGTGCTAAATACGGCTGCTAGAATCCTGACTAGAACCAAAAAATTTGATCATATTACTCCAGTGCTAGCCTCTCTACACTGGCTTCCTGTCAAAGCAAGGGCTGATTTCAAGGTTTTACTGCTAACCTACAAAGCATTACATGGGCTTGCTCCTACCCATCTCTCTGATTTGGTCCTGCCGTACATACCTACACGTACGCTACGGTCACAAGACGCAGGCCTCCTAATTGTCCCTAGAATTTCTAAGCAAACAGCTGGAGGCAGGGCTTTCTCCTATAGAGCTCAATTTTTATGGAATGGTCTGCCTACCCATGTCAGAGATGCAAACTCGGTCTCAACCTTTAAGTCTTTACTGAAGACTCATCTCTTCAGTGGGTCATATGATTGAGTGTAGTCTGGCCCAGGAGTGGGAAGGTGAACGGAAAGGCTCTGGAGCAACGAACCGCCCTTGCTGTCTCTGCCTGGCCGGTTTCCCTCTATCCACTGGGATTCTCTGCCTCTAACCCTATTACAGGGGCTGAGTCACTGGCTTACTCGGGCTCTCTCATGCCGTCCCTGGAAGGGGTGCGTCACCTGAGTGGGTTGATTCACTGATGTGGTCATCCTGTCTGGGTTGGCGCCCCCCTTTGGGTTGTGCCATGGCGGAGATCTTTGTGGGCTATACTCAGCCTTGTCTCAGGATGGTAAGTTGGTGGTTGAAGATATCCCTCTAGTGGTGTGGGGGCTGTACTTTGGCAAAGTGGGTGGGGTTATATCCTTCCTGTTTGGCCCTGTCTGGGGGTGTCCTCGGATGGGGCCACAGTGTGTCCTGACCCCTCCTGTCTCAGCCTCCAGTATTTATGCTGCAGTAGTTTATGTTTCGGTGGGCTAGGGTCAGTTTGTTATATCTGGAGTACTTCTCCTGTCCTATTCGGTGTCCTGTGTGAATCTAAGTGTGTGTTCTCTAATTCTCTCCTTCTCTCTTTCTTTCTCTCTCTCGGAGGACCTGAGCCCTAGGACCATGCCCCAGGACTACCTGACATGATGACTCCTTGCTGTCCCCAGTCCACCTGGCCGTGCTGCTGCTCCAGTTTCAACTGTTCTGCCTTATTATTATTCGACCATGCTGGTCATTTATGAACATTTGAACATCTTGGCCATGTTCTGTTATAATCTCCACCCGGCACAGCCAGAAGGGGACTGGCCACCCCACATATGCTCTCTCTAATTCTCTCTTTCTTTCTCTCTCTCGGAGGACCTGAGCCCTACGGCCATGCCCCAGGACTACCTGACATGATGACTCCTTGCTGTCCCCAGTCCACCTGACCGTGCTGCTGCTCCAGTTTCAACTGTTCTGCCTTATTATTATTCGACCATGCTGGTCATTTATGAACATTTGAATATCTTGGCCATGTTCTGTTATAATCTCCACCCGGCACAGCCAGAAGAGGACTGGCCACCCCACATAGCCTGGTTCCTCTCTAGGTTTCTTCCTAGGTTTTGGCCTTTCTAGGGAGTTTTTCCTAGCCACTGTGCTTCTACACCTGCATTGCTTGCTGTTTGGGGTTTTAGGCTGGGTTCCTGTACAGCACTTTGAGATATCAGCTGATGTACGAAGGGCTATATAAATAAATTTTATTTTATTTTGATTTGAGATAATGGAGAGCAAGCTATGATACTGACCACCAGGTGGTGCTACTGTCAACATTTCCCCACAGCTACTGTGAAGCCAAGCCTACTGAATGCAAGAAGGAAACTAGATGTTGGGTAATGTGTGGCTGAAACTAAGCAGATAAAAGCTAATGGTTCTGATAAGGGGAGGTTTTAACACAGATCTTTTAGCGTTATGTCCCTAATATGTGTATCTGGGGTCTGGGCTGGAGCGGCCCCCACTCTAGCCTGTGGGCCTACAGCAGCTCTCTCTGTGCAACATGTGGCTGAACTCCTCAATCACCTAGAAACATCCAGAACAGAGTGAGGAAACAGCACAATACCCTGAAGTGAACACACACCCACACGCAAGCTAATTATATCTGTTCTTAACAAGAAGTCACAAGACTTCTGCAAAGTGTGAGGAGTTAGCACATTTGGCTTGTGCAAGTTTTGTTTAACTCTTTCAACCAGAAAATATTTGAATGTTAATTTCTGTAAGAAGAAAGTCACCTCACTGTTTATGATGAGCTCATATCACTGAGTCTACCTATCAGAGGAGGAAACAGAGAGAAATACCAGAGATACAGTGCATTCAGAAAGTATGGACCTTTTCCACATTTTGTTGTTACAGCCTGAATTAAAGATAGATTAAATTGAGATTGTGTCGCTTGCCTACATACAATACCCCGTAATGTCAGTGAAAATATGTTTTTCTAAATGCCTTGCAAAGAAAGGCAACTATTGGTGGATGGGTAAAACATTTGAAAAGTAGACATTGAATATCCATTTGAGCATGGTAAAGTTAATAATTACTCTTTAGATGGTGTGTCAATACACCCAGTCGCCACAAAGATACAGGAAGGAAGGAAGGAAATCGCTCAGGGATTTCACTGAGGCCAATGGTCACTTTAAAACAGAGTTTAATGGCTTTGATAGGAGAAAACTGAGGATGGATCAACAACATTGTAGTTACTCCACAATAATAACCTACTGTAAATTACAGCGTGAAAATGAAGCCTGTACAGAATAAAAATATTCCAAAACATGCATGGTGTTTGCTATAAGGCACTAAAGTAAAACTGCAAAACATGTGGCAAAGAAATTAACTTAATGTCCTGAATACAAAGTGTTATGTTTGGGGCAAACACAACATCACTGAGTACCACTTTTCGTATACTTGTCATCAGCAAGGAATACAGAGTTTTTTTAAAGATAAAAATAAACGGAATAGAGCTAAGCACAGTCAAAATCCTTGAGGAGAACCTTGTTTAGTCTGTTTTCCAACAGATACTGGGATATAAATTCACCTTTCAGCAGGACAATAACCTAAAACACAAGGCCAAATATACACTGGAGATGCTTTTCAAGATTACATTGAATGTTCCTGATTGGACTGGTTACAGTTTTGACTTAAACCACCGTAAAGATCTATGGCAAGACTTGAAAATGGCTGTCAAGAAATAAGCAACAACCAACTTGACAGAGATTGAATAATTTCAAAAAGAATCATGTGCAAATATTGTACAATCCAGGTGTGCAAATCTCTTAGACTTACCACGAAAGACTCACAATATACTAACGTGTATTGACTCAGGGGTGTGAATACTTACAGTATGTAGATTAGACGTCTCTGTATTTCATTTAAATTTGCTACAATTGAAAAAAAAAACAAGTTTTAACTTTGTCAATATGGGGTAGTTGTGTGAAAAAAAAAATATTTAATACATTTTGAATTCAGGCTGTAAAAACAAAATGTGGAATAAGGCAAGGGGTATGACTTACTTACAAACAAACAAACAATTGTCTACCTGGAGCCAAATACCATGAGTGTCGTATTTCAACGGCCCGCAATTATTTGAGGGTTATTTCGATTTTATGGCAATGTTACACTTCTTTCAATGGAATATTCTGGCCATGTTGAATCAAATGTTTAGCATTTGTGCAAAATTACCAAATGAAAGCACAGTTCATTTCTGAGATAGATGAAGTAACAGGAGCCCATCCAAACGATTGGTGTCAAACTCAAAGAGCCTAAAATTAGTCATAAAAATATATTGTGTTTTCAGTTATTATTACATGGTTAATGAGAGACAAATGTATTGCAATAAAATGGTATACGCCACAACATAAATATCAATACATACCTTGACGACATGGCTGAATCAATGATTGATGGAATGTACAGTACACGGAGTGTAGAAAACATTAGGAACACCTGCTCTTTCCATGACTTAAACTGACCAGGTGAATTCAAGTGAAAGCTATGATCCCGTATTGATGTCACTTGTTAAATCCACTTCAATTAGTGTAGATGAAGGGGAGTAGACGGGTTAAAGAAGTACACTATATATACAGTAAGTATGTGGACACCCCTTCAAATTAGTGGATTCAGCTATTTCATCCATACCCGTTGCTGACAGGTGTATAAAATTGAGCACACAGCCAAATAGTTGATTGATCAGACCGCTAGCTAATGCTCTACAGTCCCTCCTGCCCACACAACAATCAGGTAAAATATCACCACCTACTGATCTTAGACACACAGCGTATACTTTTTAGGTTGTCTAAACATATAACAGAATAACATTTTATTTTTATTTCACCTTTATTTAACCAGGTAGCCTATTAGAGAATAAGTTCTCATTTACAACTGCGACCTGACCAAGATAAAGCAAAGCAATGCGACACAAGCAAGAACACAGTGTTACACATGGAATAAACAAACATACAGTCAATAACACAATAGGGGGGAAAAAGTCTATATACAGTGTGTGCAAATGGCGTGAGGAGGTAAGGCAATAAATAGGCCATAGTAGCGGAGTAATTACAATTTAGCAAATTAACACTGGAGTGATAGATGAGCAGATGATGATGTGCAAGTAGAAATACTGGTGTGCAAAAGAGCAGAAAAGGAAATAAAAACAATATGGGGATGAGGTAGGTAGATTGGGTGGGCTATTTACAGGTGGGCTATGTACAGCTGCAGCGATCAGTTAGTTGCTCAGATAGCTGATGTTTAAAGTTGGTGAAGGAAATAGGTCTCCAGCTTCAGTGATTTTTGCAATTCGTTCCAATCATTGGCAGCAGAGAACTGGAAGGAAAGGCGGCCAAAGTAGGTGTTGGCTTAGGGGATGACCAGTGACATATACCTGCTGGAGCGCGTGCTACGGGTGGGTGTTGTTATCGTGACCAGTGAGCTGAGATAAGGCGGAGCTTTACCTAGCATAGACTTATAGATGACCTGGAGCCAGTGGATCTGGCGACGAATATGTAGCGAGGGCCAGCCAACTAGAGCATACATGTGGGTGTGCCAGGTAGACCCTCCATAGTTCACTTCACTAAAACACTGACATTTTGGCTTTCACTTTGTAGGCCTAGACACAGAGAGAAAAAGAGGGGAGGATGATACAGTACATATGTTTTGTTGTTGTACGGTCTATTCTCACAGATCTCAGGATAAAGGTAATTTGGCTTCCCACACAGGTCCTGGCTAGCTCCATGGTACTAACCAATCACAATCAAACAAACTTGGACTCACTAGCCAACAGTTTAATCTAAAAATATATAAAAGTGATATAGTGATCCAGACTCATTATTTGCACACCAATGTTCTTTTCTCACCTTATAACAATATAACTGTATGGTTGTACAGGCTGTAAAATGTTAATAGCATTTCTCAACCATGTTGCAGCTCTCTGTAATCAACAATCGTGGAGAAAAGTCATGGGGAAAATACCAGTAGTCTCTTCTCTAGCTGTGCGTCTTCTGCCACTATCATAGTAACTCACTAGTTTAACATTCTTGCGATGCCAATGTCTCCCAGCTTGGCATTCATCCCACTCTTGGCAAGGAATATATTCTAGAAAGCAATACAGACACAAAACAATGATTAGTGTAGATCAAGTTGTTATAAGCTGTATCTGTGCTTTGATATTTATGTGGCTTTTAACTGAATATGAGAGCAGTTTAATACCTGTGCTTTCATGTCGCTGTGCAAAATCTTCCTGTTGTGGATGTGCTTCAGTCAGAGAGATCTGTACGAACCAATCCACTATCTGAGAGTGGAAACAAAATAGTTTACATGAGTCTGTGTGTGTGTTTGGTTTTACTATCCTTGTGGGCACCAGAAGTCCTCACAAGGATAGTAAAACAAGGAAAATTCAGACAAGTGGGAACATCAACAAACTGCGCTTGTTGAAGCCACCGTGCTGACAAGTTGGCACTCCCCCGTAAAAAAAAATATTTTGAAAGGTATAGAAATTAACTAATTATTTTCTACATTCGTTTTTGGCACATTTATCATTTTTTATTTTATTTTTTTAACCCCAATTTCGTGGTATCCAATTGTTAGTAGTTACTATCTTGTCTCATCGCTACAACCCCCGTATGGGCTCGGGAGAGACGAAAGTCGAAAGCCATGCGTCCTCCGAAACACAACCCAACCAAGCTGCACTGCTTCTTAACACAGCGCGCATCCAACCCGGAAGTCAGCACCAATGTGTCGGAGGAAACACCATGCACCTGGAGACCTGGTTAGTGTGCACTGCGCCCGGCCCGCCACAGGAGTCGCTAGTGCGCGATGAGACAGGGATATCCCTACCAGACAAACCCTCCCTAACCCAGACGACGCTAGGCTAATTGTGCGTCGGCCTATGGACCTCCTGGGCGCGGCCGGCTGCGACAGAGCCTGGGCGCGAACCCAGAGTCTCTGGTGGCACAGCTAGCACTGCGCCACCCAGGAGGCCCTGGCACATTTATTCTACTACAGATGTCTTAGTGCATACTTGGAAAAAATGTGAGCTAAACAAAAAATTAAATATACTTTTTTGAGATTACTATTGTTACTGTCCCCACCACAACAAAAACAAAAAATACTTAAATCCATGTTACTTTGTCATCTAAACATTTATTGGAAATACTGTAGAATTCCATTCATTCCTAAAGAGGACTGCTCCTACTGGGGAGTGCCAGTATGGCCGACCGGTGGCTTGAAAGCCTCAACTGCCAATACATTGTAAATAGCAATCCAGGTTTCATATACATCATTGTCCAAAACGCCAGGCCCACACAAGCCTAGTCTAGAGACTAGATGTACTAGACAGCTTGCAACTTTTTTTGGTGTAATATTGGGGTTTTCTAAACATTTAAAACAACAACAAAAAAATGCTCTAAAAAAGCCTTCCAAATACATATTGGAGGGAACACTGTGGCGATGTGTCAAGAACTGCAACGCAACTGGGTTTTTCCATGCTCAGTTTCCCCATTTGTATCAAGAATGGTCCACCGCCCAAAGGACATCCAGTCAACTTGGCACAACTGTGGGCCAGCATACCTGTGGAACGCTTTCCACAACTGAACATCAAGAATCAACAAAGTGCCTGCCCTGCCACAAAATGCTGAGTGATATGGCTTATTTATTATTATAGTTCAGGACTCTACACTGACATTTTTTAACAAGGAGTAGATGTGTTGCTAATTAGAAATGTAGAATTACACAAATAAATCTGGGAGAATAATTAAAATATTTGAGTGTTAAATGATACAAAATGACAAAGTTCATTAATACAGTACAGGTGCATCAAAGCTGGGACCGAGAGACTGAAAAACAGCTTCTATCTCAAGGCCATCAGACTGTTAAACAGCCACCACTAACATTGAGTGGCTACTGCCAACACACTGTCAATGACACTGACTCTACTCCAGCCACTTTAATAATGGGAATTGATGGGAAATGATGTAAATATATCACTAGCCACTTTAAACAATGCTACCTTATATAATGTTACTTACCCTACATTATTCATCTCATATGCATACGTAGATACTGTACTCTATATCATCGACTGCATCCTTATGTAATACATGTATCACTAGCCACTTTAACTATGCCACTTGGTTTACATACTCATCTCATATGTATATACTGTACTCGATATCATCTACTGTATCTTGCCTATGCTGCTCTGTACCATCACTCATTCATATATCCTTATGTACATATTCTTTATCCCCTTACACTGTGTATAAGACAGTAGTTTTTTTGGAATTGTTAGTTAGATTACTTGTTCGTTATTACTGCATTGTCGGAACTAGAAGCACAAGCATTTCACTACACTCGCATTAACATCTGCTAACCATGTGTATGTGACAAATAAAATTTGATTTGATTTGATTTAATATAGGTGGTCTTTGCTCAATCAAGTATAATCATTAAGTGAGACAAATGTTCAGCTGCGACTTTAACTTCTTATGGCTGGGGGGGAAGTATTGAGTAGCTTGGATGAATAAGGTGCCCAGAGTAAACTGACTGCTACTCAGTCCCAAAAGCTAAGATATGCAAATTATTATTTGGATAGAAAACACTCTGAAGTTTCTAAAACTGTTTGAATGATGTCTGTGGGTATAACAGAAATCATATGGCAGGCAAAAACCGGAGAAAAAATCCAACCAGGAAGTGGGAAATCTGAGGTTTGTAGGATTAAGTCTTTGCCTATCCAAGATACAGTGTAAATTTGGTCCGATTGCACTTCCTAAGGCTTCCACTAGATGTCAACAGTCTTTAGAACCTTGTTTCAGGCTTCTACTGTGAAGGGGGAGCGAATAAGAGCTGTTTGACTAAGGGGTCTGGCAGAATGCCATGAGCTAAATCACGTGCGCGGCCGTGAGAGCGAGCTGCGTTCCCGTTCATTTCTAAAGACAACGGAATTGGAATATTATTGAAGATTTATGATAAAAACATCCTAAAGATTGATTCTATACATCGTTTGACATGTTTCTACGAACTGTAATGGAACTGTTTTGACTTTTTATCTGGACCTAGTGCTCACGCCTTGTGAATTTGGATTTGTGAACTAACCACGCAAACAAAATGGAGGTATTTGGACATAAATGATGGACTTTATCGAACAAAACCAACATTTATTGTGGAACTGGGAGTGCATTCCGATGAAGATCATCAAAGGTAAGTGAATATTTATAATGCTATTTCTGACTTCTGTTGACTCCACAACATGGTGGGTATCAATAATGGCTTGTTTTGATCTCTGAGTGCTGTACTCAGATTATTCCATGGTGTGCTTTCGCTGGAAAGCTTTTTTGAAATCTGACACAGCGGTTGCATTAATAAGGAGAAGTATATCTTTAATTCCATGCATAACACTTGTATTGTCATCAACAGTTATTGTGATGAGTATTTCTGTAAATTGATGTGGCTCTCTGCAAAATCAACGGATGTTTTGGAAGCAAAACATTACTGAACGTAACGCGCCAATGTAAACTAAGATTGTTGGATATAAATATGAACTTTACCGAACAAATGGCAATTAAGTCTGGCAGCCCAACTGATTGGCAAATGTGCTGCAAATTAAGAAATCATGTGACTGAACTAAATGAAAAGAAAAAAACTACACTATGAAACAAAGAAAGAATGATAGTAAAAAATAATGATAGTATTTATATACAGAATGATAGTAAAAAGCTTTGGGGCACCTTAAATGAAATTATGGGGGGAAAAAAGCCAACTCGGCTCCTTCATTCATTGAATCAGATGGCTCATTCATTCCAAAGCCCAATGATAAACTACTTTAATGACTTTTTCATTGGCAAGATAAGCAAACTTAGGGATGACATGCAGGCAACAAACGCTGACACTACACATCCAAGTATATCAGAGCCAATTATCAAAGACAAGAATTGTACTTTTGAATTCCATAAAGTCAGTGTGGAAGAGGTGAAAAAATTATTGTTGGCTATCAACAATGACAAGCCACTGGGGTATGACAATCTGGATGGAAAATTACTGAGGATAATAGCAGACGATATTGCCACTCCTATTTGCCACATCTTCAATTGAAGCCTACTAGAGAGTGTGTTCCCTCAGGCCTGGAGGGAAGCTAAAGTCATTCCGCTACACAAGAATAGTAAAGCCCCCTTTACTGGCTCAAATAGCTGACCAATCAGCCTGTTACCAACCCTTAGTAAACTTTTGGAAAAAATGTGTGTTTGACCAGATACAATGCTATTTTACAGTAAACAAGTTGACAACATTTCAGCATGCTTATAGGGAACTGCAACTGTAAACCAATAACATAGATTTCTAAATGTATTTTGCTACGCGAGCGGTGTGGTCAGCCTGTTAGATGAGAAGTCTGTCTATAATAAAGCGATGCTCTGCCTTCTTAACAACACTATTTATTTATTGCATTTATTTATTTCACCTTTATTTAACCAGGTAGGCAAATTGAGAACAAGTTCTCATTTACATTTGCGACCTGGCCAAGATAAAGCAAAGCAGTTCGACACATACAACGACACAGAGTTACACATGGAGTAAAACAAACATACAATCAATAATACAGTATAAACAAGTCTATATACGATGTGAGCAAATGAGGTGAGATAAGGGAGGTAAAGGCAAAAAAAGGCCATGGTGGCAAAGTAAATACAATATAGCAAGTAAAACACTGGAATGGTAGATTTGCAGTGGAAGAATGTGCAAAGTAGAAATAAAAATAATGGGGTGCAAAGGAGCAAAATAAATAAATAAAATAAATACAGTAGGGAAAGAGGTAGTTGTTTGGGCTAAATTATAGGTGGGCTATGTACAGGTGCAGTAATCTGTGAGCTGCTCTGACAGTTGGTGCTTAAAGCTAGTGAGGGAGATAAGTGTTTCCAGTTTCAGAGATTTTTGTAGTTCGTTCCAGTCATTGGCAGCAGAGAACTGGAAGGAGAGGCGGCCAAAGAAAGAATTGGTTTTGGGGGTGACCAGAGAGATACACCTGCTGGAGCGCGTGCTACAGGTGGGTGATCCTATGGTGACCAGCGAGCTGAGATAAGGGGGGACTTTAGCAGGGTATCAGGGTATCTAGCAGGGTATCAACAAGGCAGGTCCCACAGGCCCTAGATTTGTCGCACCTTGACTACTGTTTAGTCTTGTGGTTAGGTGCCACAAAAAAGGACAGGAAAATTGCAATTGGCTCAGAACAGGGCAGCACGGCTGGCCCTTGGCTGTACACAGAGAGCTAATATTAATAATATGCATTTAAATCTCTCCTGGCTCTAAGTGGAGGAGAGATTGACTTCTTCACTACTTTTATTTATGAGAGGTATTGACATGTTGAATGCACCGAGCTGTCTGTCTGAACTACTGGCACACAGCTCAGACACCCATGCATACCCCACAAGACATGCCACAACAGGTCTCTTCACAGAGATGGGAGGCACACAGTACTACATAGAGCCATGACTACATAGAACTCTATTCCACATCAAGTAACTGATGCAAGCAGTAAAATTAGATTTATAAAACAGAAAAATACACCTTATGGAACAGCGGAGACTGTGAAGCAACACAAACATTGGCAGACACGCATACACACGCACTATACATACACATGGATTTAGTACTGTAGATATGTGGTAGTGGTGGAGTAGGGGCCTGAGGGCACACAGTGTGTTGTGAAATCTGTGAATGTATTGGTATGGTAGCTGAATTGAGGCTTATTCAAGACTTAGGGATCAATATTGCTGTTACAAGATCAGCCGATATCACATCCAAAGTTTAAATGCAAGGCAGTGTGTGTGCGCCAGACATCAGTGAATAAAGCGCAGCATGACCAACTAATGTCAATGTAAGTTAAAGCCTATAGCCCAGGCCTGAGAGCAGAAAGACAGAAGGATGTGCACCAGCTAGCCATAAGGCCTCCATGAGGGATCAGTGACTCTTTCCATATAATCAGACTCATTCCACTATTTAACAACATGTAATCTCCTGCATTACCAGCATCTCTGTGTGGTGCCAAGAGCTCTCCCACAGGGTCAGTGGATGGCTAGCCATCTGTGTATATGCGCTTCATAGATTCCTCTTCTAACTGGGAGCAATGTTCCCACAATGCAAACACACGTCATATTCTAACCTGTACTGTGCCTTTCATAACAAAAATGAGTCATACTGATGTGGTCTTTTAGATATTCTGAACTTCAATCTATTTTGATGTGATCCATATGAATAAATAAACAGGGATGTTCGAGATGAGTCCCAGAATTTCAGTCAGAGAAATGAAAGTAAGGAGGATTGGTTATTCACCAAACATACTAAAAGCATGTACATTATGTACTCTGTAGAAAAACACATTGGCCCCTCATCATTGACTGTGGAGGTGAACCAGCAAAAAACACCTGGCGTCTCTCCCATGACACCCTTCTACAAGCACCAACTCATTAGGATCTTAATCAGACAGATTTCCAGAGGTGTGGACTCGAGTCACATGACTTGGAATCGAGTCACAAATATGATGACTTGCAACTCGACTTTGACACCAATGACTTGTGACTTGACTTGGACTTGAGCCTTATGACTCGACCTGACTTGATAACCCTCCCCAAGCCCAAATATATAAAAATGATGCTATTAAATAAAGTGTACAGCGCATCAACTCTTCATTTAATGGATTAGAGTTTGAATCGGACAGCAGCCAATTAAATTGTACCAGCTGAGAAAAAGTTGTGTGTGGCTATGCAGAGGAATGTCGGCGGGTGAATTCAGATTGAGCCCTTGGAGAGATGATACCCCAAATTATTATTTTTGTATATACAGACTACGCTGTAGTCAACAAAAGGCAGATTGCAACTTGCAGAACATGTGAGAAGAAAATTACACATGGAGGCCCAACAACTTCCAACTTTGTTCGACATTTGAAGCTGCACAAAGAACGGTAAGTCGTGGCTAATATAGCCGACAGTTATATATAACTTTGCTACTATAGCATGTAGGCTAACATAACATTAAATCAATGCGCCTTCACGCAGTCAGCCAGTGCGGGAACGTGATCATTGCACCCAAGATTGAGACCAGGAAAGATTGTGCTACTACCCCGCTCAATATTTATTTTATATGCTTACAGATTTGAACAATACCAGATGAACAACAGTGGCACAAGTGAACCACAACAGTCTCCAATCTGACAGTTCATGGAGAACCGTGTAGGGCAGTACAGAATGAATCATCCACAGCAGAAAGCTATCAACAATGCAATACTGTCCGACCTGGTTATCGATTGCAACTTGCCTCTGTCAATTGTGGAAAACAAGAGTTTTCGTCACTTTCTGTCAGTGGTTGACAGTGAGTACAGCCCAGTGTGTCGTAGAACGCTCTCGTTGTACGCTCTCGTTGGCTGGCCCTCGCTTCATACTCGTCGCCAAACCCACTGGCTCCAGGTCATCTACAAGTCTCTGCTAGGTAAAGCCCCCCTTATCAGCTCACTGGTCACCATAGCAGCACCCACCCGTAGCACGCATTCCAGCAGGTATATCTCACTGGTCACCCCCAAAGCCAATTCTTCCTTTAGCCGCCTCTCCTTCCAGTTCTCTGCTGCCAATGACTGGAACGAACTGCAAAAATCACTAAAGCTGGAGACTCTTACCTCCCTCACTAGCTTTAAGCACCAGCTGTCAGAGCAGCTCAGAGATCACTGCACCTGTAAATAGCCCATCCAATCTACCTCACCCCCATACTGTATTTATTTATTTATCTTGCTCCTTTGCACCGCAGTATCTCTACTTGCACATTAATCTTCTGCACATTCTACCATTCCATTGTTTAATCGCTCTATTGTAATTACTTCGCCACCACGGCCTATTTATTGCCTTACCTATCTTATCCTACCTCATTTGCACATACTGTATATAGATTTTTCTTCTGTATTTTTGATTGTATGTTTGTTTATTCCATGTGTAACCCTGTGTTGTTGTATGTGTCGAACTGCTTTGCTTTATATTGGCCAGGTCGCAGTTGCAAATGAGAACTTGTTCTTAACTAGCCTACCTGGTTAAATAAAGGTGAAATAAATAAAAAAGAACATGGACATCAAAAGTAGAGAACCTCGCTACAGAGAGATGTTCAAAACTGAAAACTCAGTTGAGCAACACAGACCAGGTTTCAGTCACAGTGGACATTTGGTCCGACCGGAAGATGAGGGGGTTCCTTGGTGTCACTGTGCACTGTATGGAGAAAGATGGAGAGAGAATATAGCTCAAGTCCAATCTCTTGGCCTTTGACCGCTTCAAAGGCCCACACACGGCCGAAGGAATCTGTGAGCAATTTGAGCCCATATGTGGTGAGTACAGCATTGAAGATACATTTCACAATATCATTAGTGACAATGCTGCCAACATGAGAAAAGCATTCATGGTGTGTTTCCCCATTGAACAAGAAGATGAAGTACATGACGAAGATCACCTTGATGACCCAGAGCTCTGGAATGACCTAACCCTGGAAGACCAGCAAATAGTGGATGCTGCTATTGCAAAAAAAACAGCGCTTGCAGTGTTTTGCCCACACTCTCCAGCTGATGATGGGAGATGGTTTGAAAGAAACAAAAGTGATGACTCCTCTTTCAAAGTTATCAAAAATCAGCTCACTGCTACATACAAGCACAACATTCATGTGTTTGATGCTGAATTTGGGGAAAGAGGCATCCCTGCTGCTGTTAACACAAGATGGAACTCAACAGACAAGTGAAGGCAGTTATCCAATATGACGATCTAAAGATCAGTCATGTTTTAGAAAAGGCTAGGCACAAGGAGTTGTTGGGCACAAGAAGTTGTTGTTCACAGTATGGGAGTGGAATAAGTTGAAGGAGTTGGTGGACATCCTGAAGCCATTTGGAGAAGCAACAGATATGACACAGGGGAGAAGATAGTCACAATCAGTTCTGTTGTTCCCTCGGTCCTGTCCATGATTTCACCACCTGGAGCAGCGGAAGCCTCAAGTCCATTTCCTGAGCGGCCTGGTCAGAGGTTTCCAGGCATCCCTGAACAAAATATTTATTGGAATCTTCCATGTGAAAATGGCCAGAACTCAAGATGGAATCACTGCCCCCTTTTCAGATCCAGTCTACCTCAAAGCAGCTGCCTTGGATCTGGCTTTTTCTCTGATGTGGGTGGAGCACCATGTGCTGGTCAAGGAGGAGGTGGCACAAAGAGTGAAATCTAAATATTGAGTTTAAAGTAACTTTTTCTCATCATTTAATCCAATTGACTGCAACAATAATACTTTTTCAGTGTAACCCACTGCATCACCAATACTCTAATACTGGCCTTTTTGTTTCTGCTATGCTTTTACATGTTTTGCCAGAACTGATTCTGCAAGATGCTACAGGGACTGAGCAAGCTGTGCCTCTTGTTGATGAGGAAGAGCGAGAGGACCATAGTTTTGGACAAGAAGAAGGGCTGTTTGCAGCATGCTGTAAGAGGCAGAAGAAAGCTGTTGGGACCACTCCAGCACTACTTTGACATATGCAAAGGACAGAATGCCCTCTTGTAGAGGTCGGCCGATTATGATTTTTCAACGCCAATACCAATTATTGGAGGACCAAAAAAAACAATACCGATTAATCGGATGATTTAATTTAAAAAAAATTGTAATAATGACAATTACAACAATACTGAACTTATTTTAACTTAATATAATACATCAATAAAATCAATTTAGCCTCAAATAAAATGAAACATGTTCAATTTGGTTTAAATAATGCAAAAAGTGTTGGAGAAGAAAGTAAAAGTGCAATATGTGCCATGTAAAAAAGCTAACATTTAAGTTCCTTGCTCAGAACATGAGAACATATGAAAGCTGGTGGTTCCTTTTAACAGGAGTCTTCAATATTCCCAGGTAAGAAGTTTTAGGTTGTAGTTATTATAGGAATTATAGGACTATTTCTCTCTATACGATTTGTATTTCATATACCTTTGACTATTGGATGTTCTTAAAGGCACTTTAGTATTGCCAGTGTAACAGTATAGCTTCCGTCCCTCTCCCTAAATGGGCTCGAACCAGGAACACATCGACAACAGCCACCCTCAAAGCAGCGTTACCCATCGCTCCACAGAAGCCGCTGCCCTTGCAGAGTAAAGGGAAGAACCACTCCAAGTCTCAGAGAGAGTGACGTTTGAAACGCTATTAGCGCGCACCCCGCTAACTAGCTAGCCATTTCACATTGGTTACACCAGCCTAATCTCAGGAGTTGATAGGCTTGAAGTCATAAACAGCTCAATGCTGGAAGCACAGCGACGAGCTGCTGGCAAAACGCACTAAAGTGCTGTTTGAATGAATGCTTACGAGCCTGGACACACTAGAAAACTAGTAATATCATCAACCATGTCGTTAACTAGTGAAAATGATTGACTGATTGTTTTTTATAAGATAAGTTTAATGCTAGCTAGCAACTTAACTTGGCTTCTTACTGCATTCGTGTAACAGGCAGTCTCCTCGTGGAGTGCAATGTAATCAGGTGGTTAGAGCGTTGGACTAGTTAACTGTAAGGTTGCAAGATTGAATCCCAGAGCTGACAAGGTAAAAATCGTCATTCTGCCCCTGAACAAGGCAGTTAACCCACCATTCCTAGGCAGTCATTGAAGATAAGAATGTGTTCTTAACTGACTTGCCTAGTTAAATAAAGGTGTAAAAAAAAAACGGCCAAATCGGTGCCCAAAAATACCAATTTCCGATTGTTATGAAAACTTGAAATCGGCCCTAATTAATCGGTCGACCTCTACCCTCTTGTTCTGGGCAATGAACAGGAAGGCTCTTCCTTCACTGTCCCGAGTGGACATCAGGGTCTATGTAGTGCCTGCCTCCAGTGCTCCGGTGGAGCGTGTCTTCAGCCATGGTGGCATCATACTGCGTCCTCATCGTGCACATATGACTTAAGACTTTTATCAAATTTGGTATTTTGCAAATACAAATGTATCATAGTGCCCTGAGATAAGAGAAAAAATGAAACTGTTTATGCATTACACAATCTGCCGTCTTTGGGGTCTGTATTTTTTCCTCAGACATTCAGGCCAGTGTTCAAATTGTAGGCATCAGTTCAGTATCAGTTGTTTAGATGTATCTTTTAATAAATGATTAACTTTATGGAAGGATTGTTTTAGGTGTGTAGAGTATATCTGGAGAGAGCCCTACAATATTTTGTTGTCTCTCATGGCTACCCATGTATTTCCATGGAAATAAAGTTTATTTGGAAAGTAATAAATATTTTTAAAAGCATTCATGATTTGCATAAATGTAATATACTATTACATTTGGTGAAGAGCACATTATGGCTTGTTTAGGACTCGAAACTTGACTCGGACTTGCCTGTCTTGGCTTGAGTGCTAAGACTTACTTGTGATTTGGTCCCACCTCTGCAGAGTTCCACTACAATCATTTAACAGGGCTTATAGTCATACATTGTCAATTTATCCGTCACCACATTTAGCTATCAGAGGAGAGACATACTGCTATGGGAGCAAACATAAGCAAATGAGTCAACATGTACCATTGACTCCATTCAAAAGAGTGGCAAATGTGCTCACAGGAAAAGGGTTGCAGGTAGCCTCGTGGTTACAGCGTTGGGCCAGTAACTGAAAGGTTGCTAGATTGAATCCCTGAGCTGACGAGGTAAAAATCTGTCGTTCTGCCCCTGAACAAGGCAGTTAACCAACTGTTTCTAGGCTGTCATTGTAAATAAGAATTTGTTCTTAAAATGACTTGCCTAGTTAAATAAAACGTTACATAAAAAAACATGCCAGAAATGGATGGCACCAAGTTAGCAGACAAATGTGTATTTAAGAAAAGTACTCAGGCTTATTTGATATGTTCTTGTCACAAACACGCTGGCTATGCCATGGAGGTCCGTAGTACTGGTTTAAGATTTATTGTGGTGTTGGTCATATCTTTACAGAGGTTATATACAAATTAGTAATATAGATGGAGTTCAGGGAAAAAAACAAAGAACTTAAACTAAATATTTTGATCCCAGTATAAAAAAAGTGTGTTTTCCTTTGTTGTATAAGAAAAAAATAACTGATTTGAATTATATCGACAACTATCTTGATTTTTATTTATTCTTAAAGCTAGATGAAAGAAACATGTATCCACACTTATTTTAAGATGTTTTCCAGTCAAGACATCTTAACAGTTTCAACAGAAAATGTAACATCTATAAAACACCCTGGACTAGTCCTTTGCACATTTGTTTCTGTATTCAAAAATACAAATTAGACTCGGTTTCAGAAAAATCTGACTATACCATACATGATCTGCTTCAAGCCCCCTAATCCCAGTTTGATTACTTAAGTAATCTTAACCTCACTGATGATTTTGAGATCTATGTTTACATTTTTGACAAGCTAGCAGTCCCGCCGTTGAATATATCCTCCAAAAAATAGAAACCCTCTATCGAATAACTGCATCCCTGTATAATGAAAAAAAAAGGGAAAAAAAGAACTGATTGACAGATTTTAAGCAGACAAAATTGCCCCATTTCACATAAAAATGATCACACAACTACCTGATGTAGAATAACAAAATGGGAAAATTTAAAACAGAAAATGAGGATTACAAATCTCCAACTGCGCTCCCGGGGGAAATGAAGAGGTTGTACAGAGAAGATGTCACACTTTGCCCACGGCGACGTCACTAGGGCTCACAGATCAAGGTCTCCACCACAAATTTGCTCTCAAAGTGACGGATCTTGTGGCAGTTGAGAGCTTCACGCTTCTGCATACCTGTAATGTGGGAGATGGGAAGGTTTAATTGCTGATCTACGCCTAACAAAAACCTGTATAAGATGCCACAATATGGTGGTTGGTTGTTCATACAGGCTCAGACTCATTGGGAGTAAAGATATGAGTCAGAAACACTACATGACAATGTATGTGGACACCTGCTCATTGAACATCTCATTCCAAAATCATGGAGTTGGTCCACTCTTTGCTGCTATAACAGCCTCCACTCTTCAGGGAAGGCTTTCCACTAGATGTTGGAACATTGCTACGGGGGCTTGCTTCCATTCATCTACAAGAGCATTAGTGAAGTCGGGCACTGATGTTGGGGGGGATTAGTCCTGGCTTGCAGTCAACGTTCCAATCTAGCCCAAAGGTGTTCAATGGGGTTGAGGTCAGGGCTCTGTGCAGGCCAGTCAAGTTATTCCATACCAATCTCGACAAACCATTTCTGTATGGACATTGCCTTTTGCACAGGGGCATTGTCATGCTGAAACAGGAAAGGGCCTTCCCGAAACTGTTGCCACAAAGTTGGAAGCACAGAATTGTCTAGAACATAAAATTGTATGCTGTATCGTTAAGATTTCCCTTCACTGGAACTAAGAGGCCTGAACCATGAAAAACAGCCCCACACCATTATTCCTCCTCTTCCACCAAACTTGACATTTGGCACTATGCATCTGGGCAGGTAGCGTTCTCCTGGCATCTGCCAAACACAGATTCATCCATCGGACTGCCAGATGGTGATGCGTGAGTCATCACTCCAGAGGACGCATTTCCACTGCTCTAGAGTCCAATGGGGGCGAACTTTACACCACTCCATCCAATACTTGGCATTCCGCATAGTGATCTTCGGCTTGTGTGCAGCTGCTCGGTCATAGAAACCCATTTCATGAAGCTCCCGACGAACAGTTCTTGTTCCAATGTTGCTTCCAGAGGCCGTTTGGAACTCGGTAGTGAGTGTTGCAACCGAGGACATATGATTTTTACATGCTCCAGCACTCGGCGGTCCCGTTCTGTGAGCTTGTGTGGCCTACCACTTCCTGGCTGAGCCGTTGTTCCTCCTAAACGTTTCCACTTCACAATAGACCAGGGCAGCTCTAACAGGGCAGAAATTTGACTAACTGACTTGTTGGAAAGGTGGCATCCTATGACAGTGCCACATTGAAAGTCACTGAGCTCTTCAGTAAGGCTATTCTACTGCCAATGTTTGTCAATGGAGATTGCATGGCTGTGTGCTTGATTTTATACACCTGTCAGCAACGGGTGTGGCTGAAATAGCAGAATCCAGGGTGTCCACATACACTATATATACAAAAGTATGTCGCAATGCCCATTTGGTAGATTTGTTAGACGTGTGTGTGTGTGAATACTTGCACGTGTGTGAGAGTAGTGTGTTAGGTATGGGAGGTCTAACTGCGTACTTAGAGACCAGTCAGTCATGATCTCAAGCTAAAAAAGGGCTGAATGTAAGAGAAGCCCATTTCCTTTGGGCATGTCAGCATAATTCTTCACTTGTCCAAAGAACTATGAAGCGTGCGCAAGGTGTGATGTATGGTATGTGTGTGTATTTATGCAGGTGTGTACTGACCCAGGATCCTGTCTCTGCGCTGAAGCTTATAGGTGTCCTTGCCCTGGCAGAGGTTGTTGATGAAGAATCCCAGTTGTTCCACGTTGTCCAGGCGCTCTGTCACCACCATCTCCTCATGGACCAGGTAGGACTGGGGCATGTAGGCACCAGCCTGGGGAAGAAAGAGGAATACAACATTGACTAACACATCCTATCATTAACATCATGAGATACTAAGTGGCTCATTTCAAAGACATTTAATGTCAGTCTCTCTTACAACATTGTAAAAACAGTATAAGGTTACATTGGGTACCCAGACTAGTGCGTAAGAAATCGAATGTATTACTATCATTATTGTAACATGGTTCATAAAGCAGTTCCTGTTACCTTGATGTTGACCAAAAGCTCCAGGAAGTCATTGGGAGGCATGACGATGGAAGTGTTGAGGGGAATGACATAGCACTTGTTCAGGAACAGGTCCAGGTAGGCAGTCAGTCTCTGTGGAGAAGCACCAATAGAACAGACTAAGATAACAACCTTAAGAAATGCCACTGAACACAAACAATCCATGGTCTGCGGATTGTTATCCCCACAGAAACAAACAGGGGTTAGCAAAAAACAGCCTGGTTGAAGTTTTCAATTCAGTCAAGTCTTACCCTGTGGAAGTCGTGGACGATGTCGGCGGGGTCACCGTCTTCGAACTCGGGCACGGGTACGTTGATGAGAGCCACATCCTGGTCCACCAGTATGCGGATGTTCTCCTGGATCATCTTAAAGCTGGAGGGCAGGTCCAGCTCCACATCCTCCTCCTCCTGGGTCATCATTGTCTCCTCATGGTAGTTCACAATGTCCTCCTCAAAGTACTTTGCCCCACACACAAACACCCTGCCCTCCTGGTGGACACAGAAAACATTTATATTCCCACTTTTCACTGCATGGAGCTCTGCCCTTCGAGCAGAATGTATCTTTTGCCATGTCAAATAAAAACTCTAAAACATATCATGTATTCAAATACAATAAATACAACATTCCAATCCTGACAGTTACAGTATTCAATAACCCCTAGATAAACACAGGGGTCAGAGTGGTCCAGTCTCACCTCCAGGATGTAGTACCTGTAAAGGTAGGCCCCTCCCACAACCACGCCAGACAGCATCAGGGCCAAGCCCAGGCACACGCACCAGCACCAGGCCTTGGACTGCTGACGCACTGGCAGAGCCACCTCCGGATCCTAAAGAAACAGAGGGAAGAGGCCGTATGTGAGGCAGACAGACACACACTGTATTTTCAGGTTTTTAAGTCACTCAATCCCTCATCTTTCAATCTTGAAACACTTCTGCCCATCTCTAACCTCTCCTTTCTCTGCCCTCTCTCTCCATTAATTTCTCTCACTTTCCTTTTCCACCTCACCCCTGTGTTCAAGGCAGTGTAGGAGGGATGGGCACAGCCACACTAGATATGAGAGTTTTGGCAACACTCCTGGTTCAAAACAACAAAAAGAGGTAAGGTTTGTTCAGGGGGGGTGCAGCACATTGGCAGAGGGGCTGCATGGTGAGCGGAGACAAAACAAAGGCAGTGTTTAAGGAATGGATGAAGAGGGCTTCATTCTCCCCAAAGAGGCACAGAGCAGGGCGAGTGATGATGCAAATCAACAAAAGCACAGCAAGAAAGGGAGACGAAGAGATAGAAAGGAGAAAAAAAGGTAGGTAGAGTAGGAGAACATAGAGAAAACAGAGGATGGGGAGAGTAGACCATCTACAGTGTATATTTGTGTATGCCTTGACATTATTGCAGTCAATTTGTGATATCATAGAAAAGGCTAGGAGATGGGTTTGATCCTTGGATCTTGGTGTAATACAGCTGGTCTTAGCTCTATTTTTTTTTAAAAAGCTTGTGAAAAGCTTGACTAAAACACTAGCACTTGACTCACCCCAGACACTCCCAAACTTCCTGGGAATTTCAGATGGGTCAAAGATCTAAGGAGGACTGCAAACCACCCAAAGGCCCTGCTGGCGATAATGAACAGCTAAGTGCTCTGATCAACAGCCATAGATTGAGCTGATTGAGGTTGATTGAGGGAGTCATGTGGACAAACAACACAGTATTTATCAAATCGCAAACATGGGATTTCACGATAAGGTCTCTTCTTTAAAAACTCTCCACCATCTTCGTATCCCCTTGTGAAGGGACTTTCTAGACATGGGTCGACCCCTGGTCTAGCTGACCAAGGTAATGAGTATGGGTATTGGCGGAAAATCATTAAGTCTCAACATTCTTCAGTAATGCCCTGATGGCATATTTCTCTACATTTCAACAATAGGAAGTTCTAGAGCTGGCTTCTGAAGAAACAAGTTTGCTTACTGAGAACATTTTTATTGTTGAGCCCATCTGTACAGTTGAGGAGTATGACTGCATGAGTAAGCGTTTCTGGGTCCAAACAATAGTTTGACAGGAAGAGCCCACATTCTCAACCAAACTTCAGCAGAGAAGCTATTGCACAATGAAAAGCAAGCAATTCGCCCTTCCCAAGTAGTAAGAGCTAACCTGACCTCAATCAAGTTAATGTCAACACAAATTTCGGAGCAGCAGGGTGGCGTTTCCAGGGAGACGCAAAGCAATAAAGAGAGAGACTAGGAGGGAGAAACACAGGGGAGTAGGCTAATAGCAAAAACCAAGAGGGAGCAAGGGGGAGAGGAACACTAACGTATATCCCATTATATCCACTCTGTTCGGAAGCCTTGGCTGCAAGTCATTTCCTAGAGAGGGCAAAAAGGGAATATTTGAGGCTTTCTGGCTGGTTTAACTTCTAATCTCTTCCCCATGAGATCAAAATGCCAGGGTGGTTTTGCCTTTGCTGACCGAAGGGGAGTTTCCAGGGACAGGCTTCGACTTACTCTAAGAGTAAATAGGGTAATATATTGCACTAAAACAGGAACTTCTGCTTCATTAGCAACAAGATTCTCTGCCAATGACAGTCTGATTCAAATGCTGTGGTGGGCCTACCTCTCACCATTACACCCAGTGAGAAAACAAAATCCCCATCATGGATGGTTTTGTAACTGAGTCTGTATGTGCCCAAAGCCATGAACGGTTTGGTTACAATTGTCAGAGTCAGAGGCTTTATTAAAGTTTACATTCATCCCACAACCGCACATTAACCTCAGGTTCTTTTCTCATGTTGAACTTTGATAGTATAAAGCTGCTGCGCTAAAATTAAACTTGGTCTCAGTTTTGTTCCTCCAGTCTGTTCCAATTCACTTCCTCTTCCTTTTGTGTTCTTCTGCTCTGACTATGTTGGTTTCCCCATTTCTGCAGGATGAAAGGGAAGAACATACACGCATCCAGAACCTATATGCAGATACTGGACATCAGCGTAAATGTTATCAAGAAACATACTTTTGACCCTGAAATAGACAATATGGGAGCATAGCTTAGTGTACACTGCAGAAAACCTAGTCAAGTGTCTTAAAGGCCCAGTGCAGTCAAACGTTTTAAATACACTGAACAAAAATATGAACGCAACTGTTGGTACCATGTTTCATGAGCTGAAATAAAAGATCCCAGAAATGTTCCACATGCACAAAAAACATCTCAGATTTTGTTCAGAAATTATTTTACATCTCTATTAGTGAACATTTCTCCTTTGCCAAGATAATCCATGCACCTGACAGGTGTGGCATATCAAGAAGCTGATTAAACAGCACGATCATTACACAGGTGCACCTTGTGCTGGGGACAAAAGGCCACAAAAATGTGCAGTTGTCACACAACATAATGCCACAGATGTCTCAAGTTGAGGGAGCATGCAAGTGGCATGCTGACTGCAGGAATGTCCACCAGAGCTGTTGCCAGAGGACTGAATGTTCATTTCTCTACCACAAGCCGCCTCCAACATAATTTTAGAGAATTGGCAATACGTACAACCTGCCTCACAGCATCTAACCAAGCCAGCCCAATAACAGCAAGTTTTCAGTTACCCCTCCCCACTCCCAGACAGTCCTATCAAAATTCATGCTTGAGAAATTGTTCATAGCTAGGAAGCTATTTTAATTTAATTTATACAATTTTAAAAACAATCACAGTAAGGTACTTAATTGTCACCCAGACATGATTTGATATTGAGATTAAAAAAACAGCTGCATTGGACCTTTAAAAATACTGGATGTAGCCTAATATTGTCCTATACTTTATACTTTAAGCACTCCCCTCAGACAGAGATGGTCTTCTGCTCTGCTAAGCCCCCTCAGACCACTGGCTCTAGGCCTACATCTGGGGCTGCAAGCACATCGCACAGTCATGCTAGGGTGATGATCAATGCTTTGTCTGTGTGTCCAAACCAGTCACACCAAGGAAACCACTACACACGAACACTTGTGCTCCCTCTCAGATAAATGCTATTTCTGCCTATGGTACAATGAGACGCCACATTAACTGTGTGTTTCTGAGGCTTGTTGTGTCTTTATGAGCTTCAAATTGTTGTTGTGCGTGTCCTCGTCTTTCTCTCTTTGGAAAAGCCACTACAGACAAACACGTATGCATCGCCTTTGACTATGTTATCATTGTCCTTTCACTTGGTATAGAGGGCGCCATATGCGATGCTACATAAGTTGGGGGCTATGTGTTTCAAAAAGTGTTGTTTTGGCCTTATTTCTCCCTAGGGCCTTGAGGGTGAACTCAGCTGCTTATGCTTCTTCTTGTAAGAAAACGAAATAGGTTGCGTTAGAGCCTGCTCTCCCTTGGCTCAACATCTTCTTCCAGCCTCTACATCTGTTCCGAGGAAAGGCTGTCCCTCAGCTATGGGTTCCTGCAAGTTTCCACATGCTCCCCAACCTGCTGATGCCACAGATAACAAGTATACAGCAGGTGTGGCCAAGTTTCCAGTATGCAAACTACCTGGCCTAGACTAATTCAGTGGTACTGACCGTCTACATAAATCAAGCCATGCTGTATTACCGCTGCATTTACAACATCAAAAATAACAATTGCAAACGGGAGAGGAGTACAATTTGTTTTCTATAGTATGCCTCTTTTTAAATTCCCTAACAAGGAGAGAAAATACTTCCCCTTCTACTTTCGCACTGACACAGCATCTTAATTCTGAAGTTCAGGAATGTAACACCCTGAAAAGAGGTAGAATTTCAGTAGCTCGGAGACAGGTAGTGTTTTACTGTGACCGAGGAAGAGCTCACATTGCACAGGCAACTAAATCCTTATCTTCTTCCTTCTCCACCCCAACATGCCCAGAATATATCCTCAGTAATGCTCAGTGAACTTATGGCCAGCACGTCTTATTTACGAACCTTTCTAACCACGTTAGGGCTAGCAAATTTGACCAATCACACACTATTTCTGCATAAAACGGTCAAATCATTGCAATATTATAGCATAAAACTGACCCATCAAAAGGTGGGCTTGTAATATCAACCAATCACTGCACATGTACCACATAATATGGTTCAATCAAGCTCCTAAGGTTTTCCCTCAGCGCATTTTCACGACCAATTGCCAATGCAAAATGTCAGAATTACCGCAGCAAAATCAAGCATTTTTTCCTGCAAATATCACAAAAAAATCCCTGAAAAATCATGGGGGGACTGACTAGGCCAAGTCTATGCACTGCTGAATATTCGTCGCTCCTACTTTGCATTCACTTCCATACAACAAGGCATTTCCCTCCCATCTATAGAGACTGCTAATGACACATTCAAAACAGTCAGTTTGAACTTTCATTCTATTGTACATTTGCATACTCCATCCATGATTTACATGTAACAGTTTATGCATTTATGTACCAACGTGTTGCCAAGGTTGTCTAATAACAACTAGCTCAGTAAGTAGCTGATGCATTCAGCTGACAGGAAAAGACTGAGGTGCTAACTCGATATCAGATCTGCTTCCGTATTCAAACATGCCGACCAAACAGACATACCCTTGAAAGTTGCCTAGTCGAGGCCATGCAAACTACATAGGGGGATCTGCTGACAACCACGTCTCTTGACTTCCTAATGTCAACTCTCTGTGGAGCCATCTTGTTTATAAAGTGGCTAGTAGGCAACTTGGAAAAACAACATGCGTTTATCTAGATCTACTGTTTCTATAACTGGCCGTCTTTTGGTCATATCTTAGCCACACTGGCACACTAAGAGTTAACCTGACAAAGGTAAGGCAAATAACAATACCACATTCTAGGGGTGCCTCTGTGTTGTTAAGGGGTGTATGTCATTATGAAGTTGGCCTATATTTACATAATATTATTGAACTGTCAAGTGGTTGCAGAGCAGACTCAGGCTTGCTATTGGTCGAACCCTTGAACTGGCCTACCTGGTTAACTTCTTGGTGACAGGGGGGGGCAGTATTGAGTAGCTTGGATGAATAAGGTGCCCAGAGTAAACTGCCTACTACTCTTTCCCAGATGTTAATATATGCATATTATTAGTAGTGTTGGATAGAAAACACTGAAGTTTCTAAAACTGTTTGAATGATGTCTGTGAGTATAACAGAACTCATATGGCAGGCGAAGACAAATCCAACCAGGAAGTGGGAAATCTGAGGTTTGTAGTTTCATTTAAGTGATTTCCTATCCAATATGCTGTGTCTATGGGTCCAGATTGTACTTCCCAAGGCTTCCAGCAGATGTCAACAGTCTTTAGAAAATTGTTTGAGGCTTCTATTGTGGAAGGGGGTTGAATAAGAGCTGTTTCAACAAGTGGACTAGGCTGTGGCCAATCAGTTGTTTACTGCGTGGTCACGCGGGCACGCAGTTCCTTCTTTTTCCTCTGTAATGAATACGCTATTGTCCGGTTGGAATATTATTGAAGATTTATTATAAAATGACCCCAAGGGTTGATTGTAAACATCGTTTGACATGTTTCTACAAACTGTAATGGAACTCTTGACTTTTCGTCTGGATTTTGCGCTCATGCATTGTGCCTTTGGAATGGTGAACTAAACGCGAACAAAACAGAGGTATTTGGACATACATATGAATGTAATTGAACAAAACAAACATTTCTTGTGGAAGTGGGAGTCCTGGGAGTGCATTCCGACGATGATCAGCAAAGGTAAGTGAAGATTTATAATGCTATTTATGACTTTAGTTGACTCCACAATTTGGCGGGTAACTGTATGGCTTGCATTTGTGGCTGAACGCCATTCTCAGATTATTGATTATTGTGCTTTTGCCGTAAAGCTTTTTTGAAATCTGAAAGAGCGGTTGCATTAAGAACAAGTTTATCTTTAATTCTATGTAAAACATGCATGTTTCATCAAAGTTTATTATGAGTAATTCTGTTATCTGATGTGGCTCGCTGCAATTTCTCCGGATGTTTGAGGCATTTCTGAACATGGCGCCAATGTAAACTGAGGTTTTTGGATATAAATATGAACTTGATCGAACAAAACATACATGTATTGTGTAACATTAAGTCCTGGGAGTGTCATATGATGAAGATCATCAAAGGTTAGTGATGAATTTGATCTATATTTCTGCTTTTAGTGACACCTCTCTTTGGTTGGAAAATGTCTGAATGCTTTCTGTGACTAGTTGCTGACCTAACCTATGTTCTGCTTTCGCCGAAAAGCCTTTTTGAAGTCGGACACTGTGGTTGGATTAACGAGAAGTGTATCTTTAAAATGGTGTAAAATACTTGTATGGTTGAGGAACTTTCAATTATGAGATTTCTGTCGTTTTGAATTTGGTGCCCTGAAATTTCACTGGCTGTTGGCGAGGTGGGACGCTAGCGTCCCAAACGATCCCAGAGAGGTTAAATAAAGGTGAAATGAAACCTGTTAAACAGGCAGTGGGAACAGAGCCAACCCTCCCACTGTCCGTCTCTCACGCCATCTGATGAGCTACTGACCAACACATTCCCTTAGACGGCTTCCCTAGCGAGGCGAGCGGCATCCTGCCAGCTGGGAAGTGGTGTAAAAACACCTCCCTCTATTTTATGGAGCATTTTCACCTGAAACTTATCCCAGTGTTTTACCAAAAAGGCTCAGACTTTTGAGTTTCAACTTTCCATGGACCGTCTCCAGTCTCACGGCATCGGTGGACCTGCTCCGACTTGGTGCCACGGCCTGGCCACCGGTTCCTTTCATCTGGCTTTACAATGAATGGCTAACTGAACATTGGTTAAACACCTTGTCTTGATGCAGAGGTTGTCGATTCTGCTCGCCCAAAGTCCTGTATCACACATCTGCTGGAAACACAGTTCCCGAAAAATAACACTAGAGCTTACATTAACATAGACACTGGCAACACACTGGTGTGGGTTAAGTCTCAGGTGAAGAATTCCTCTGAAATGAATTTGAAGCCTATGCCTGCCTAGCTAACCTGAAAGCAAGCTGCCTATTGGGCCCAAGAGTAGGCTACTTTGGTCATCTTGCATTGTCTCTAAACTCATCCGAGTGAACATTTGGCCAGCAAGAAAACACTGAAAACCCAAATAAAACTGTCCCCTAAACTACTCCCAAGTTCAAAGGAGCAAACATACTGTATAGGGTGATTCAATGCCAGCATGGGCTGATTTTTGTTTTGTGGTATTAGACTGTTCAGGCAATTATCCCATAGAACCACAATTGGAAGGTTGTTTGATATGCTTTTTTTGTAACACAACCAACCATACACACAACACCTCAGTGTCATACTCCTAATAGTGGGCTCTAAAATATGGAGTATCGCTACATTCTGAAATACAATTTCACATCCATATATTCAACATGAAAACTATTAATATGTTGCTATGTGCATAATAGCAAAATATAGGGATTGAGAACAATGCCGCGGAGGCAGCAGCATCAACATCCCTGTGTTTTGAGAGAAATGTCTGGGTTTACAGGTGTTGCTCGCGGTTTGAGCAAGAAAACAATAACCGATTCGGTAAATTGAACAAAGTGCTGTGCATAGCCAATATATGAAGGGCCTACATATCAACTTTCATAGTGAATGCTTTTGTTCATATGTTTTGTGCGTATTGATTGAATATTGCCAAATGCGTCAGTAAAAAAATATTGCGCCTCTAATGGAACCCTTGCTGTTGATAGATTGCAAAGCAGCATACAACTGTCCTAAACGTTTGGAAATAAGTTCACTTTCGCATCCATAGGCTTTAAATGCATCTCAAGTGCATTGTTCAGCTCACATCTAAAGGCTGGGGATCATTTAGGATGTTGTTTTTTCAACAGGACAATGACCCAAAACACACATCCAGGCTGTGTAAGGGCTATTTGACCAAGAAGGAGAGTGATGGAGAGTGCTGCATCAGATGACCTGGCCTCCACAATCCCCTGAACTCAACCCTATTGAGATGAGTTGGGATGAGTTGGACAGCAGTGAAGGAAACAGCTGACAAGTGCTCAGCATATGTGGGAACTTCTTCAAGACTGTTGGAAAAGCATTCCAGGTGAAGCTGGTTGAGAGAACGCCAAGAGTGTGCAAAGCTGTCATAAAGTCAAAGGGTGGCTACTTTGAAGAATCTCATATTTGTTGAACACTTTTTTTTGGTTAATACACGATTCCATGCGTTACTTCATAGTTTAGGTATTCACTCATTCTACAATGTAGAAAATAGTAAAAATAAAGAAAAACCCTGCAATGGAGTAGCTGTGTCAACTTTTGACTGGTAATGTATATATATCTATATATATATATATATATCTACAGAAATAAGCTAGATATTGCTTCTGTTGCCTGTTTGTGTGTTTGTTTAATAGCCTACTGATTCCTTGAGCACCAAGCCTCATGCAACGGCAAAATGTTGGGTAAAGCAATTTCACAGATTTGGCGGTTTTTAATCTTTGCTATGCTGTAATAAAGGCTTTACAATTTTTTTTGTTAGAACAGACTGCTATTAGGTATAATTTATTTAGTGTTGTTTACACTGTTCCAAACAGGCATAAAAATACTAATCTAACAGCACCTGTTTGTCACATAATATGCATGCAGCTCTCACTCCTATACTCCTTTTTTTTGATCTCATTGTTATTATTATAATGATCATCATTATAATAATGTCGTTATCATTAGTAGGCTTTGTATAGTATCCTTGTATAACCACCACCTAGCTGTAGGCCTAAGAGCATGTCCTGTTTAGTCTTAATACTGTAACTTACTTCAATATATAGGCTACTGCATCAAATCAATCATTAATTTGTTCATGCATCAGAGCATACGAGACATTCATGCTTTGAAATACAATCAAGCATTTTAGTTTTAAAATGAAGGGAGCTTTGAATGCATGCAACTGTTTTTAGTCTGCTATAATAAAGGCTTTATAGATTATACTTTTTTCCATTAGAACAGCCTCTCTGGTACACATATTTAGTGTTGTCTAAACTGTACCAAATGGCCAGAAACAAAATACTATTGTAATCTAACCGCAACATAACTCACAACACTTACTGCTATACCCTCCTTTATCTTGATCTCCAGTAGTTTCTACAACTAAGTAAAATGTCTGAAATAGATCCGACTTCACCTTTCCCTCCTGAGCAACCAGTAAACATTCACCCGTTTCAAGTTGCTTTCATGTTCTCCGCATCCATTTTGCTGTCGACATTACTGTGTTTGGAGTTTGTTATAACCAATTTATTGATGTGATTATGATAGGCTATAGATCAGGCCCTATTGGTCACATGCATGCAATGCTCACATGTTTCATGTAAAGAGAGCAAGGGTTGAGGGAATGGTTTTCCTAAACAAATGAGGGATTTGAAATGTTGCAGCTTCAGCACAGAGAGCGCAATAAACACTTGCTGTGCGGTGGTGCCTTTTCTCTGCAATAGGGAGGAGAGCGAGACAACGTGTGCAAGTCACAAAGGCACTCGCTGTCATTATTATTATTATTTTTAACAGTGTGCCCATTGGGCTCTTAAGTTATTTGTGTCTTAATTATTTCATCAATTAGTGTGCTTAAAGCATCAGACAAGCTCAATGCATATGTAGTTGGTATTATTCAAACATAGGGTGTGTGTCTTTATATGAAAAAATAAGTTTAAACATTTAGACCAATCGATTGGTCGAAAGGACAGAACAACTCTCGATAGACCCATTTTTTTTTTGCGGGGACAGCCCTAGTTTAAAGAGTATATTGTGCCAAACCATACATCTAAAAATAAGCTAAATCAAAAAGGGTACTTGAGACATTTATAATAATATTTTATGTTGAATAAATTAATGTGACATTTTTTATTCAGAATATACAAATACTCCATATTTTAGAGCACACTATAAGGAGTATAATGACACCAAGATGTTGCCTGTACCATGTATAGTGCAAGGATCATAGTCTTACAAGCGGCATGTATAGGTCTAAAGAGGGCCCAAAAATGGCCACTTTCATTATATTTTTAAATGTGTGATACAATGTAAATAGCATGTAAAGGTATGCGTGTGGCAACAGCCAAACTTTTTTCCAACAGATATTATCAATAAATACATTCCAATAAGGCATGACATAAGGTATATAGATACAACATCCTGCTGAAACAAGGTTTGTATCGCTCTGTTGTTGAATGGACCAAAAGAGAAACAAATCTTTCCTACTGATGAGTCAACAGGGTCAACGGAAGGTAGGCTCTGAGGGTCAGGTCTTGACACGCACCTGAATAATAAAGCAACACCTGAGGGAATGGCATCTAAAACAATTGCAAAATCTTTAGGTGTTACAGGGACCTTGTAAAGTGATAAGAATTCCTTATAATTGAGTAAAAGACCCTCTGCATTTACCAGTTGGCTCACCAATAGGATATTATTTCAGAACCAATATTCTAAAAACAAAGAAGTATTTTTATACAATATATCCCGATTATTCCATATATAATATCTGTGTGGAGAAAAATTATGCTTATAAATGAAGGACTATGACAAGAAAACCTGCCGATGAAAAGCAGAAAGTTTCACTGGAACTTTGTCAATATTATAATTGCAAACCAACATGAAGTTAAGGCCACCAAAAGTAGAGAAGACATGATGAGGAATAAAATTCCACATAGAAGTGGGTTTTCTTAGGAATTGTTTTATCCAATTAATCTTAAAAGTATTATTTAAGGTAGTAAAGTCCAGAAAATTCAGCCCACCATTCTCATAAGTGTTCATTACAACATTTTTCCTGGTGTAATGGGTACAGTTTCTCCACAGAAAGTTGAAAAGCATCTGGTCTATCTCCTTGCTTATTTTACTGTCAAGATATAAAGATAGAGTGTCATATGTTAGTCTAGAGATACCTTCAGCCTGGGTTATTAGGACTCTTCCTTTTAAAGATAAGTCCCTCTGTAGCCATTGACTTAGCTTCTTCTAGTATTTTTAAATAGAGGGTTAACATTTAGTAACCCTCTAGACTTCTGATCCTTTGTAGTGGTTATGCCTAAATATGTAAGTATTTATTTTACTGGAATACCATAATATGAAGGTGTCACACAATCTTTGACAGCCATGAGTTCACATTTATTCATGTTAAGATAGACCAGACGCTTTGGAAAAGGATTGTATCACATTGATCGATATGGGAATTTGGTTAGCATCTTTCAGAAAAAGTGTAGTATCATCAGACAGCTGGCTTATAATAATGTCTTTACCAGCTATGGAAATACCTTGTACAGGACTATTATTTTTAAAATTGGTAAGAAGTGATTAATAAAAACAGGTATGGTGAGATAAAGGACAACCTTGCCTAATTCTTCTCTAACTCAAATCTAGGTGAGGAGCCATATTTCAATTTCATAGGACTCTCTATACAAATGGTAACAGCTCTAATAGCCTTACATAAAAAAAAATCCCCAAAGCCAAGTCTCTCAAGGCAGTGGAAGAGGAACTGATGCTCTACTGTGTCAAATGCTTTATAAAAATTTAAAAAATAATATGAAGCTATCCTCGGTTATTAGGTCTGAGTAGTCAAGTATGTCTAATACTAGTCTGACATTGTTAGAAATATGTCTGTTCCTCATAAAGCCAGATTGTGTTTCATCAGTGATTGCATCCAGGACATTTTTAATTGTTTTGCAAGTAGTAAGACTAATATCTCATAGTCATTATTAAGAAGACAAATTGGATGCCAGTTATCGATAAGCAGCACTTGTTTTTTAGGCTTAGTTATCAGTGTTATTAACCCCTGACTCATTGTAGGAGGGAGAACATTGTTTTTAATACTCTCTAAAAAGACTTCAAATAGGAAGGGAGCTACTTGTTCAGAAAATAATTTGTAAAATTCTGATGTAATTCCATCAACACCTGGTGATTTATTGTTCTTTAGATGTTTGATAGACTAATCTCTTCAACTTTAATGGGTTCATCACACTGTTTAGATTCTATATCACTGATTAGAAATTGATGAACAGAATTATAGAACATTACGTAATTATGCAGTTAAATTGAATCGAAAGGGAAAAAAAGTTATTTTACAACAATGCTTTTATTGATTGTAAAAATGATTCTAAAGAGGTATGGAACACAGTTAAGGGCTTACTTGGTACATCTATCTCATCATGCCCATCTAGTGTGGAGTTTGACGGGAGAATAATAACAAAACCAGTTGATATTGCCAATCATTCTGCAGATTTTTTTACACAGAAAATTAAATTACTGACCAACAATGTAGACATACATTCTTCCAAACAAGCTATTGTCCAATGGATTGATGATCATATTATGAGCAATAAGATCTGCTCTTTTAGTCTACAAACGGTGTTACTGGATGTGTTAAACCTATTGAAGTCATTACCTAATGGTAAATATACAGGTTGTGGTCTTATGGACAATTTTTTGCGTCGCTGTGCTTTTTCCCAGATTTCAGTTCCACTGAGATACATATTTAATTGGTCACTCGAAAAGGGGATGTTTGCAAATGTATAGAAGCATGCGAAACTATGTCCTATTCCGAAAGACAGCAAGAACCCATTACTCCTGCCAATAGTTGACCAATTAGTCTACTCCCTACACTCAGTAAGATATTGGAGGGTATTGTGAGTAGACAAATGTGGGAGTACATGGAAAAGAATAATCTGATTACAGCCAATCAGCATGCTTATCGCAAAAACCATTCCACTGCCACTGCATTGGTTGACATAACTGACCAACGGCTCAATGCTATGGATAATGGCAAATTTGTAGGTGTACTATTTTTAGATTTCAGTGCAGCATTTGATATAGTGGATCATGAAATAATTTAGACAAAATTAATGCGTTATGGTTTTAAGGAGGTAGCATTGAATTGGGTACAGTCATATCTAACTGACAGGAAACAGTCCACCTATATCAATGGTTCATTTTCTTCCCCTAATGTGTTAGGGTGAAAAGGTGGATGAAAAGGTGCCCATTGTAAACGGCCAGCTCCTCAGTCTCGGGTTGCTAATATATGCATATTATTATTAGTATTGGATAGAAAACACTCTAAAGTTTCCAAAACCGTCAAAATATTGTCTGTGAGTATAACCGAACTGATATTGCAGGCGAAACCCTGAGGAAAATCAAAGCAGGAAGTGACTTCTATTTTGAAAACTCCATGTTCCATAGCCTCCCTTTGCTCCATTTAAAGGGATATGAACCAGATTCCTTTTCCTATCGCTTCCTCAAAGTGTCAGTCTTCAGACATAGTTTCAGGCTTTTATTTTGAAAAATGAGCAGGAACGATAACATCGCGTCAAGTGGTCACATGAGTTTTGCTCACGCAACAGAGTTTGGATAGGTATTGCTTTTCCCTCTCCTACTGTGAAAGACATTTGCAGTTGACATATTATCGATTATATATTTTAAAAACAACCTGAGGATTGATTATAAAAAACATTTGACATGTTTCTGTGGACATTATGGAAACTATTTGGAATTTGTCTGCGTTGTCGTGACCGCTCTTTCCTGTGGATTTCTGAACATGACGCGACAAACAAACAGAGATATTTTGGATCTAAAAATAATCTTTATGGAACAAAAGGAACATTTGTTGTGTAACTGGGAGTCTCGTGAGGGAAAACATCCGAAGATCAAAGGTAAACGATTAATTTGATTGCTTTTCTGATTTTCGTGACCGAGCTACCTGATGCTACGTGTACTTAATGTTTTATCGTACGATCGATAAACTTACAAACACTTGGATTGCTTTTGCTGTAAAGCATAATTTCCAAATCTGACACGACAAGTGGGTTAACAAAAGGCTAAGCTGTGTTTTCCTATATTGCACTTGGGATTTCATGAATATAAATATTTATAGTAATATTTATTGTATGTAGCGCTATGCTATTCAGCGGTTGTTGATGACACTTATCCCGATATCGGGATTGCAGCCATAACAAGTTAAACTGTGGAATACCGCAGGGAAGCTGCCTTGGGCCACTTCTTTACTTAATATATACCAATGACCTTCCCTATGCCTTGGTTGAAACTCAAGCTACTATATTTGCAGATGATACTACAATTTATGCAGCAAGACAATCGGTTCAACAGGTACAGCAGGCTTTACAAGGAGATTATCAGGAAGTGGGTTTGCCAAAACAAACTTATTTTAAACACCAAGAAAACCAAAGTTATGTTGGTCTGTTCAACTAGGAAAAGGCCAAAACAGCATGGGATACAATCAAGTATGGGAGGAGTACAAATTGAAGTGGCAGAAACGAAACTATTGGGAGTGCAGCTAGACAACTGCTTATCATGGTCGTCTCAAATAACTAATCTATGTAAAAAATAATAATAATGTTTTTATTAAAACAGCATGCATAATCAGAAGGATAGCTAAATATTTACCAGGAAAAATTCTTCAGCAAATAACCCAAGCATTAATTGAGAGTCAGGTGAACTACTGTTCGGTGGTCTGGGGAAATGCATCATCAAGTGAAGTTAGGAGGCTGCAGAATGCACAGAATAAAGCAGTTAGCATTGTTTTAAGGTGGAGATATGGTTATTCTGTTGCAGTAATGCGCAGTGTTCTTGGTTGGTCATCAATCGACAAGATAATTTTAAAAAACATGCTTATTTTATAATATACATAATTTAAAACGGCCAAGTTCTATTCACAACGGTATTCAGTTGGTAAGAGACAGGCATTCCGTAAATACTAGGAATAGATTGTCCACCATCTATGCGTTATCCAGACAGAAAAGAGAAATAGGCAAAATAACATTTCGATTTAGAGCAATAAAGAAATGTTATAAATTAACTGAGCAAACTAGAAACCTTTCAATATATAAATTTAAACATTATTTTAAAACAATTTAAATATAGTATATAGAAATGTTTTGGGACTATAGTAGATGAAGAATAAATATTTATATAAATATTTATTGGGTCATTATGCTAGTATATTATGTATGTTTGTAATAGTGTGTTATATGTGAAAGTGTGTTTGTATTATAAATTGGATTTTAATGTTTAAGGACTCTTGGAAGATTAGTCCAAATGGGGACTAAAAGAGATCCAAATAAAATCAAAATCAAATAGAGTGAACATTATTCAGTGAGTCAAAAAACATATCTGTGGATTGCTGACAGTACGTATAGCTATACAATTTTCTGTAAACAAATCCTACAGTATTTAGCGACTCACCTTGTCCTCGGGAATGAGGGTTTCGCAGTCCTTTTTCACTTCCTTCTGCCCGAGGGCCGAATTAAAAGATACCTTCACCATCGTGAAATGCACACTTTATTTGATTTCGAAAAAAAGAGAACAACTGTGTTTATCACGTCAAAATTGTTTGGTATCTTGCTGTAACTGCTCCTAAATCAGACGCCGTAGTTTAACACAACTCGTACTGCCTAACTCAAACGCAATAGCAGACACACTCTTCTCAACTTTTCTTCAGTATTTAGTATAGCTAGATGTGGCTCCGCCTCTTTCTCTTTTTGATGTAATGACCAACAGAGGGCGAGAACCGTCGCTACCAAGCTTTCTTTCCGGACAACAAAATATTAGCTCAATTTCCTGTCCTGCGCAGTGGCGTGGCAACAACCATGGCGGTGGCTGACAAATCTACAAAAGAGCGGTTATTATTGGTACTGGACGATTTAGAGGTGTTATCCAGGTACGATATTATTATTTTCTCAACCTTTAATAACTGTTATTTTAACAGCCATTCAAATGATCGAGTTTGTCGCTAATTCAAAAATGCCTTTGCCTACGTTTCTTGTTCTGAGTGTATTGTTAGCGACCTGAGTTGTACCAAAGATTTTTATAACTAAACCAAGAGAGCACAGCGTGTCGTTTCCAATGGGAACAAATGAGCCATTGTGGGCATAATGGGTAAGGAGGGGTGCAGAGCAAGCACGAGTTAGTGAGATCCTATTGGCGCGTTCTAGCGGCATCTGCATATTTCCGTTAGGGAACGCCTACTGTAAATTGCGCGTGTGCAATAACTCTTAAACAACTATATTTAAAAATAAATACAAACTTTTGCAAAAGGTAAAGTCTACAAACCTTAGTCCACTCTGTTTATAACATATTCTAGTTTTGGGAACAGAACTGTATTGAGATCAAATGATTTATCGATTTCGCCCACAATCCATCTCGTTCTATCTTCTCCCACTGCCCGCCCTTGGGCTTCATCTCACTACCATAGGTGAGGGGAAACGCCAAGCGGATGCTTCAAATGTATCCATCCAGTGAAATATCTGTCTCATTGTTCTAGCTGTGGTTGTACACTCAGAACCAGGGTCCGGTTTCCCAAAATAATTTTAAGACTAAGTTCATTTTAGAACCATAGTAACATTTTAAGGCTAAATTCAGTTTAGGATTCTAAGATTAATTTATCCTTAAAATGCTTGTGGGAAACCGGTCCCAGAAACGTAGGCATTTATAAATGGGTTGGATTTATTGAATGGATAACCTGGTCTCAGAGTATGTTGTATTATTCTGTAAGTAAATTCGAAACACTCCATATTGTATATGTGACTTTTTTTATGTTATGTATTAATATGTGAATGTCCATCACCCATTTATGATATGTTACAAACTACAATTCGTATTATGTTATGAATTTTCTAAATGTACATTACAAATGAGAAAAATGTACAATATTTAACGAATTTGAGAAATGTACAATTTGTTCGGAATTTGCAAAACATATGTTACAAATTCTAGCTAGGTGGCTAATGCTAGCTGGGTTAGGGGAAGGGTTAGTAAACATGCTAAGTAGTTGCAAAGTAGTATGAAGTTGAAAAGGTGCTAAAAGGCTAAAGTTGCCTGTGATGAGATTCAAACTCTCATTTCGGTTGCTAGACATTTGCGTATTATGCCCGACAATCCCCCACCTTTAATTTTTACCTTAAGTAACCATCTGTCTTGTGACCATATATCTGAGATACATACAGAATAATATGAAATGCTCTGAGACCAGGTCTGAATGGATGGTCAGGAGGACTATATTAACTCATCTTTGCAAACGCAATGTTCAAGTAACTGATTGGCAGTAATTTATTATATGGTCATTTTCTCTGTCAAGTATTGTCTTTCAAACTGAGATGTTCTGTTTTCTCTCCATTATCATGCATGGAAACTAAACCCAATATTACTCATATTTCAGGGAATTGATAGAGATGCTTGCACTGTCAAGGAGCCAAAAACTCCCTCAAGGAGGTGAGGACACTCAGGTAACAGGCTAACCCGAATAATGGACTAAAGGAGCTTAACGTTACTCCGTAGGACCTTAGATATTCTGTTTAAAGTCAAATTGGCTTTGGAAACCAAAACAGCCAAATAATCTAAACGTGAATCAATTGTGGTACGGTTCTAGAAACATAAATCCCGTTACTTTCATATCACGTAAGAACTATTTCACAAATGCAAAATACACACTTAATGTACACTGTTTTAACCGGTTTTATCACAGTTGCAGCCAACAGTATTTTTCAGTAACAACACGTTTGTTGTGTCCATCTCCCAGTTTACACATGTTCGTAGACGCAGATGTCTAATTAGCACAGATTGTCCACTCTGTCTTCTGTCTGTTTTCTGTAAAAAAGCACTAACACTGAAGGGGTTTGATTAATCTCGCCCAGGGTACACTGGGCAATGCACGGTCACTTCAAGGGCTAGTAACAGGCATCTGATTTAGCATAAAACTGCATAATGTGTTAAATATATAGACAGGTTGGTTGTTTAGCAACAAAACCGACACGTGTGCAACTACGGGGCATAACATACGAATTTGGCTTAGATTGACAACATGTAAACTATATTTAGTTTCCAATGTTTATTGAAAACATAAATACATTTGCACAATGGGTACTTGTTGCCAAAAAATATGTGAACACCCCTTCAAATTAGTGGATTCAGCTATTTCAGCTACACCCGTTACTGACAGGTGTATACAATCGAGCACACAGCCATGCAATCTCCATAGAAAAAACTGGAAGTAGAATGGCCTTACTGAAGAGCTCAGTGACTTTCAATGTGGCACTGTCATAGGATGCCACCTTTCCAACAAGTCAGTCTGTCAATCTTCTGCCCTGGTCAACTGTAAGTGCTCTTATTGTGAAGTGGAAACGTCTATGAGCAACAACTGCTCAGCCGCGATGTGGTAGGCCACACAAGCTCACAGAACGGAACCGCTGAGTGCTTTAGCGTGTAAACTCATCTGTCCTCGGTTGCAACACTCACTAGCGAGTTCCAAACTGCCTCTGGACGCAACGTCACCACAAGAACTATTTGTCGGGGTTTCATGAAATGAGTTTCCATGGCTGAGCAGCCACACACAGGCCTAAGATGCTCAATGCCAAGCATCTGCTGGATTGGTGTAAAGCTCGCCGCTATTGGACTCTTGAGCAGTGTAAACGCTTTCTCTGGAGTAATGAATCGCGCTTCACCATCTGGCAGTTCGACGGATGAATCTGGGTTTGGCGGCTACCAGGAGAACGCTACCTGCCCCAACGCATAGTGCCAACTGTAAAATTTGGAGGAGGAATAATGGTCTGGGGCTGTTTTTCATGGTTCAGGCTAGGCCCCTTAGTTCCAGTGATGGGAAATCTTAACGCCACAGCATACAATGACATTCTAGATGATTATGTGCTTCCAACTTTGTGGCAACAGTTTGGGGAAGGCCCATTCCTGTTTAAGCATGACATTGCCCCCGTGCACAATGCGAGGTCCATACAGAAATGGTCTGTTGAGTTCAGTGTGGAAGAACTTGACTGGCCTACACAGAGCCCTGACCTCAACCCCATTGAATGCCTTTGGGATGAATTGGAACGCCGACTGCGAGCCAGGCCTAATTGTCCCCCAGAGTCAGACCTCACAATTGCTCTTTTGGCTGAATGGAAGCAAATCCCTGCAGCAATGTTCCAACATTTAGTGGAAAGCCTTCCCAGAGGAGTGGAGGCTGTTATAGCAGCAAAGAGGGTGACCAACTCCATGTTAATGTCCATGATTTTGTAATGGGATGTTTGATGGAATGTGTCCACGTACTTTCAGCCATGTAGTGTACATTTGGGAGGAGGGGGGGGGGGTGCCCCCTTGTCAAATTGAACAGTAATCTGCACCACTGTCATATATGTTCCATAAAATAAATGTTTATTTTCTAATTAGTTTTCAATGGGAATGCAGATTAAAGCATTTTTTATCAAAAACAATCACTTTTGCATGTGAAAACACAATCTTACTTTGTACTACACATGCTTAATTACGTCACTTTTGTTTTAAGCCGACATTGCCCTGGGCTTTGAACGGAGCACCTGGCTCATGCCAGGAGGCAGCCCAGTTCCAAATCAAATGCAGTCAACTCTCAGCCAGTGCGAACCCCCTACATGTTTTGGAGTGAAAAAATGTATTCCTCGCTGATATGAAAAACAGGGTCCTTATTCTTTCAAAACTGTATCGCAAGCGATGCGTGTTAATGTTCAGACCGAGCGTTGGGGGTCTTAAACTCCCCCGTACAGAAGATGCCGTCATGACTCTTATGTGTAATGTAATGGAACTGAGAGTCAGGATCAAGGGCTAGTAACAGGCATCTGATTCAACATAAAACTGTACAATGCGTTCGCTATGTAGACAGGTTGGTTGTTTAGAAAAAAAAGACAAGGTTGGCTAAGATAGTTGACAACATGTAAACTATATTTCGTCTCCAATGTTTATTGAAAACAAATACATTTGCACAATAAGCACTTGTTGTCTCTGAAATACATTGTTACAGTTGTGGGTTAGCTAGTGAATTTTAGCCATATTAACATAGATGTGATATCAGTCAAAACAAGACATGATATCAAGAACAAGATGAAACTAGCTGAAACAAGCCACTTATGATTCCCCACATAGCTAGCAACAATGACAAGAAGTAGCCATCTGGCCATCCAGAATCACAACAGCACACAGACTTCTGCCCCATTGAAGCGTGCACATCATTTTTGTGATGTCAACTAACCCGTCTATACCTTTTTTATTTTTATGTAGAAATATCGCTAATAGTCACATAATTAAATGTACACTATACCACTAATAAAATGTAGTTCTTATTTTACATGTATTGTGAAATAGGTTTTTGAGTCTGCCTTTTCTCCATACAACTCTGACTTAATCGTAGTCTATACATTGCAATGTGCATGCAATAGATGTCAGAAGTCTAAATGGATGTGTTTTGCTGTGGGCAGATCCTGGAGCTGCTGGTACAGAGAGACAAAGAGTTCCAGGAGCTGATGAGGGTGGCACAGGAGCAGGGCAAGGTGCACCAGGAGATGCAGGTCCTTGAGAAGGAGGTGGAGAAGAGAGACAGCGACATCCAGCAGCTCCAGAAACAGCTGAAGGAGGCTGAACATATACTTGTGAGTACAGCAGAGCTGAGGACAAATGAGAAATCCTAAACATGCAATTGGAACAAAACAGCACTTTGTTTCTGACTTTGATTCAACCTAACCTTTTTACCCAAACCTCTCTTCTAGGCGACTGCTGTATACCAAGCAAAGGAGAAACTGAAATCTATTGATAAGGCCAAAAAAGGTGAGCCTGATTTTTCACAGCATTCATCTGAATAGCCGGAGAACTTTATGATAAATACTACCAAAGATAATACATGGAACTAAAAGTACTGTTGTCTTTCAGGGAGCATCTCCTCAGAAGAGATCATCAAATATGCCCACAGGATCAGTGCCAGCAATGCAGTCTGTGCCCCTCTCAACTGGGTACCAGGTATGTCCTGTTTCTGCCCATTTGAGCTTCTGTTATGCTGTCTTCGATGCCCTCTATTTTTCAACCCCCACCCCCGCCAGATCCTCCTTCCCTTGCATGTTCCTTCTCTCCAGACTGGAAATTCCTCTCCGTACTGATGGGGAATATTTGAACCTCAGTCTCTGTCATAGCCATCACTTGCATTCACAATACTACTGTAATTACTCTTCAATCAACTTCATGGCATATTCCTTATAACAGGTGATCCGCGTAGACCTTACCCCACTGACCTGGAGATGCGCAGTGGATTGTTGGGTCACATGAGCAACCTGCCAACCAATGGCGTGAATGGACACCTCCCTGGAGATGCACTGGCAGCTGGGAGATTGCCAGGTATGCTTTCGGTTTGTGTGGTTCCTCCTTTCGACAAATGGAATCAACTGTTTTTGTCTTTTCCTGGGATCTGTGTGTTTTGATATGTTTCTGTGAAATATACTGTAATACTAACCCTATCACTGTTTAATTACTCTTTCTTACCTCCCTTCATCAGATGTGCTCACCCCCCAGTACCCCTGGCAATCATCAGATGTCTCAGTGGGCATGCTCCCCCCTCACCATGGCAACGACTTTGGGCTGGAGCCCCCCGGCCACAACAAGGAGAACGAGGATGACGTGGAGGCCATGTCTACAGACTCATCTAGCAGCAGCAGCGACTCGGACTAAGTGTGTGTGTCTGTCTCTGTCTGCCCATCTGTGTGTGTATATCTGACTCCGATTTGGGAATTGGACACACCCAGTACCTAGTAGAGCCAGCTATCCATCACACCCATAACATTTACGATAAGCATCAGTTGATACAGGGTTTGCTATCCGATATAGCAAACAACTACATAGAATCCAGAGAATATTGAGAGATACTCATCTCATGGTCTTGTTTTTCTCTGACCCTCTCTATTACCGGCTTGTTGATAAGACATTTGTACAACACTATCTGTGATCCCCAATGTAATATCACCAGCTCTCTCTAAAGTCCACTGTTTCAGTTCAGGGTGTATTCATTAGTCAGATTCGGTTTGCAATGAAAACAAATGTTTCTATTGACAAATTTGGGTAGGTCCCGCCCCGTTTCGTTTGGTTCCTAGAGTAAAGGTTTTCGTTGCAAAATGTTTTGCAAAAGACAAAATGTTGTGCAATGGAATCTGACTAAGGAATACACCCCAGGGAAATGTCTGGTACTACGTGACTGATAACAGACATACTCCTTTCGTTTGCTATCAGGTTCCCCTTTATTTGTTTCTTTGCTGGGTTTTTTTTAGACTGGCAATGGGGAATAGTGTTGAAAAGTACATGTACCTTTTGTGTAGGAAGGAATATAACAGTATTTCATTTTAAAAAATAAAATGTTGCTGATTCGAACCCAAGTGCTCCTTATCATCTCTGCTATTGCTGAAAACATGTCACCAGGAGTGGATTTTGAAATTGTAGTTGCACTTACTTGAGTTTTCTCTTTTTTTTTCAAAAGTAAAAACAGCTTATTTCAGGCAAGATTCATCGAGCACACCTTATATTCTTTATATTGAAAAACTGCATATTAATTGACTGACTTGTTGCTCCATGTGTAAATAAGGCTGTATATATTGTAGTTTTTTTTCAGGCTTGTAAATAAATACAACTTTTGAGTAAATACTTTGTGTGGTGCTGATATTCTTGATACAATTTGACAAGACATTGTATAGTTTTAAGTATGCGCAATGTGGAGTTGACTTGACCATATGTATTTATTTATAGCCTTGTCTTCAAATTGTAAAGACCATGGAACGTGCACCAAGCCTGTGTAAGGGGTACTTGGTTTACTACGCATGCGCCCAATTTATTGTTCGCTTCAGGGAAGGAAACATGGCGGCGTCCCTGATTTGTGGCCGATTTTCGGCTAGCCTGAGAAATTCTGGGGCTAGATCGACACTTACCACTGCATCCAAGGTAAGTGTGCATTGGGGAAAAAATGGCACGAAATCCGGCTGCCTGTAGCTGTGATTATTATTTTGCTGCCCCATCTTGGACGTCCAAAATTCCCCCAAAAGAGACAGGGTCATATTGACATTAGCTCATCGCCATTGAGGCTGCTAGGAAACTGGCTATGCTAGCTACCTAGACATTCCTCATGTTTATCTCACTGTCTAGCTAGTTACTTTCACTTGCTAGCGATGGCATAATGAATGTATTCATAAACGACTAAATGTATTAAAATACTAGCCATTTTGGGGGTTCAGGGATTTGCGTTTGCTAACAAGATTTTCCGCTCACATAGTTCTAAACACAGTGACCTCCAACACCAAAGCGCCGACGTCAGAACGGGATGAATGGAGGCTATGCGACATCGAGGCTGTCGGCATCTGAGATTTAGCTAAATAGGTTAGCTACAATAGCCAGCTAGCTAACTGTCCAATTTATAAGATTTAGTGGGCCTTTTATACATTCGAAAAACGTTTTTGGTGTCGATTCAATTGACGTCCAAATGACATGTTTGATGTATTTCTCTTTCATATCCGCAAACTTCCACTATTGACACAAACGTTACTCCACATTTGTGTTGTGTGCATCTGTGTGTGCCCTTTTGTATGGATGTAGCAATTTTCATACAGTGTCCTTGCATAGACGATGTACTCCCCCTGGCATGAGTAGGTACTGTAATTTCACTAGTGTTAATGTACCCTCCTCTCCCTAAATCACTTGCTCTATCCCATTCTCACACTCTACTCCCTCTCTCAAGGTGCTGGGTGGTTCCTCTGGACTGCTTGGGCCTCAGCAGCAGTCCCCCCATCTGCAGCAGCAGCAGAGGAACCTCTCCCTGCACGAGTACATGAGCATCGGTCTGCTCAAAGAGGCTGGTGTCTGTGTGCCCGAGGGCAAGGTGGCCAGCTCACCCGATGAGGCCTACTCTGTTGCCAAGGAGATTGGTAATCCATAGCCTAATAGGATGTGGGCAAATAAATTGCAGTAGAGTAAATTGGGGATAAACACTTTGAATTGACAGTAGGCCTATAATTATGTCAGACCAGGTAGTAGTGAGTCTGTATGTATTAACTAACCAATCTTCTTTGATGTTTGGCTGAGTCAGGTATGGTCTGAGAGTGGGATGTATACTGTAATCTAGGGATACCCCAGTATCATCGTAGTGCAATACTGAGAGCAAGAGTTCAAACGACAGTAGGGCCGGGACGATACCAGGATCACAATGCTCGTTAATGTCGTGGCATGGAAACTAAACACAAAGTGGATTTGACTTCTTTAGGAAAACAGCCCTAATGTTGTCTGTCATCCACGGTCACATTTATTTTCAAAAGCTGTAGCACACAATATTTTACATACTGCAGGTTTTTAAAGGACTAAAGAGTTTGGTCTGCTTCGTGTTTTCATTTTTTCCATGGAAAAAAATATTGCTGTACTTGTATCGTCACAGCTCTATAAGACAGTTTAGGGCTGGGGCTAGGGCAGTTTAGGGCTGTCCCCAACTTATATTTTTTTAGCTTACGAGCTATGACTGCTAAAGATATCTAGGGATGGTTCACTGAGTGCTCACATCCCAAAATATACACATTTCACCTGACATGACCATTACGCACATTACACATGGTGGGTGTGGAATTTAAATTTAAAAAAAAATTCAATTCACTTTTGCGCATAGTCAATCACAGAGGTGGGAAAAAGTACCTAATTGTCATACTTCATTTAAAGTAAAGATAATAATAGAAAATGAGTCAAGCAAAAGTGAAAGTCACCCTGTAAAATACTACTTGAGTAAAAGTCAAAGTATTTGGTTTTAAATATACTTAAATATCAAAAGTAAATGTAATGACAAAAATGTCAAGTATGAATAATTTCTAATTATAAATATTAAGCAGACCAATAGGCACAACTAAAAGTTTTAAATTTACAGATAGCCAGGGGTACACTCCCAACACTCAGACATAATTTACAAACGAAGCATTTGTGTTTTGTGAGTCCGCCAGATCAGAGCCAGTAGGGATGACCAGAGATGTTCTCTTGAATTAGACCATTTTCTGTCCTGCTAAGTATTCAAAATGTAACAAGTACTTTTGGGTGTCAGGGAAAAGCACAGTATTTTCTTTAGGAATGTAGTGAAGTAAAAGTTGTCTCAAATATTAATAGTAAAGTACAGATGCCCCCAAAAACTACTTAAGTAGCACTTTAAAGTATTTTACACCACTGCTTAATCATAATCAGAGTTACACTACATGACTAAAAGTATGTGGACAACTGCTCATTGAACGTCTCATTCCAAAATCATGGGCATTAATATGGAGTTGGTCCTCGCTTTGCTGCTATAATAGCCTTTGTTATTCTGGGAAGGCTTTCCACTAGATATTGGAACATTGCTGCGGGGACTTGCTTCCATTCAGCCACAATAGCATTAGTGAGGTCGGGCAATGATATTAGGCGATTAGGCCTGGCTCACAATCTGCGTTCCAATTCATGCCAAAAGTGTTCAATGGGGTTGAGGTCAGGGTTCTGTGCAGGCCAGTCAAGTTCTTCCACACCGATCTCGCTTTGTGCACGGTTGCATTGTCATGCTGAAATAGGAAAGGGCAATCCCCAAACTGTTGCCACAAAGTTGGAAGTACAGAATCGTATAGAATGTCATTGAATGCTGTAGCATTAAGATTTCCCGTGACTGGAACTAAGGGGCCTAGCCTGAACCATGAAAAACAGCCCCAGACATTGTTGTTCCTCCACCCAACTTTACAATTAGTGCTATGTATTGGGGCAGTAAGCGTTCTCCTGGCATCCGCCAAACCCAGATTCGTCTGTTGGACTTGTTGTGAAAAAATTCTTACACAGAGACACTCAAAAGTCAATCTTAAATGAATCATTGTTTGTCAGAGCGCTGGAGAGGTTCCAACCAACTGAATGCACCATAGTACACATGTCAATCAGGTGCTCTCCCTGGGCAGACTCAGCAGTTGTCTTATATAGAGCTATACACAGACAAGTTATTTTTGCATGATTTAGAATAATTCATTAATCATTATCGTTTTGTTTTATTCATGTGACCGACCAATACTGTTTTATAACATGTGACAGACCAACACCCCACAAGGCTTCTCCTCTTTAAACTGATAACTTTCGTTAGTTCTCGAAACGTCTCGGCGTACTGCCAAATTACAGCTATTGATAAGTGGGGATTTGTACAGTCAGCCACTTGCATGAACACAGAGATTGGTTTATAGAACAGCACATAAATAGGACTCAGAAAGTAGTTACAAGAAAAGCACCAACATTCAAATTCCCATTACAGACTGCCAGATGGTGAAGCACCAGAGAACACGTTTCCACTGCTCAGGAATCCAATGGAAGTGAGCTTTACACCACTCTAGCCGACACTTGGCATTGCGCGTGGTGATCTTAGGCTTGTGTGCGGCTGCTCGGCCATGGAAACCCACTTCATGAAGCTCCCGACGAACAGATCTTGTGCTGACGTTGCTTCCAGAGACCGTTTGGAACTCGGTAGTGAGTGTTGCAACCGAGGACAGACGATTTTTACGCGCTATTCGCTTTCCACTGCTTCATTGGACTCTGGAGCAGTGGAAACACGTTCTCTGGAGTGATTAATCACGCTTCACCATCTGGCAGTCTGACGGACAAATCTGGGTTTGGTATATGACAGGAGAACGCTACCTGCCCGAATGCATAGTGTCAACTGTAAAGTTTGGTGGAGGAGGAATCTGGGGTTGAGGTCCACATGGAAAGGGTTTGTCGATCGGTGTGGATGAGCTTGACTGGCCTGCACAGAGCCCTGACCTCAACCCCATCGAACACCTTTGGGATGAATTGGAACGCCGAATGTGAGCCAGGCCCAATCGCCCAACGTCAGTATCTGACCTCACTAATGCTGTTGTGGCTGAATGGAAGCAAGTCCCCACAGCAATGTTCCAATACACAAGGTCAACTTACTAAACTAGTATACAATGTGTATTACCATGAACTTCAAATAGGCCTACCGGTAGACATTTATGTGTTAAAATAAATATGTGGGTGAACTCCGATTGCTGGTCACAGTGAAAAAGGCCATGCTCCCATTACTTTCATGTGCCTTTTTTTTTAAGGTGGGTAAATGCCGATTATCTTACACTAGGCCTACACCACTGTGGGTAGCCTATCCTCTCAGCCAAGGCAATTTTAAACACATGAACACACACAGAATAGGTATCCTACATTCAATTTAATACATGAGTTGAATCAAAGCACATTTTACACCCTAAAGTTGACTATAATTCATGAGTTAATGCTTGTTCACAGATTGTGTGACATAAAACACTACCTTTCTTTCCTTACATTAAGGACATTTATGAGTGTTTGTCATTATTAAGCATTTTAATGAAAATTACAATTAAATTACAACATTGACTTAAACCCTGTACTAATTATGGATCTTGAAGATCTCTGAAAATGCACTGTAAATGAAACTATGCCTACGTAAAATGTAATGATGGTTCGCTGTGAAAACCGTTCTCATGGGCACATAAATCCCAAATAATGTAGACCTATGTCATTGCGAAATCGAATGCTTCTATCCCAAAGAGTTAACTGTAGGCCTACTTTCATTAATGTAAACTTGTTGGATGAATTGGATGTGCAATGGTGTCTAGCTATAGACTAGTTGTCTAGTGACATCATCAATCATCATCAGCTGATCCAGGAAAGAAAACAAGTTTTGATAGAAAATAATGACTCTAAATAAATGCTACTACTTCTGGCCGCGGATGTCACGGAAAATGCGTAGACCTGAAACAAAGCAATGAGTGCTCTAAACAATTGACTGACAAAAGCAAATAATGATAAATCGACAGATACATCGAATGCATTGGAATAAAGGCTATTTTTATCAAATTTGAAAATATGCCTTCAGAGGAAAATCTATGCATGAAGGAGCTGAGGCCGAAATTCAACTTTTTATTTATTTGACCATTTTTTTAACAAGGCAAGTCAGTTAAGAACAAATTCTTATTTTCATTGTCATTTGCGGCCTAGGATGGGTTAACTGCCTTGTGCAGGGGCAGAAAGACAGATTTTTACCTTGTCAGCTCGGGGATTCGATCTGCAAACCTTTCGGTTACTTTCGGTTCCAACGCTCTAACCACTAGGCTACCTGCCACCCCCATTACTGGATGGACAGCGACCATGACAGAGAGCTGGGGGTGTTCGTTTCATTGGGAGATTTTCATATTTACCACTGCATTTTAAACAAATAGGAGAATGGTTAGATTAGCATTATTTTAGGGGAGCTGAGCCTCCCCACTTTGCACCCCGTAGTTCGCACCATGATGTACTGTTGAAGTCGGAAGTTTATGTACACTTAGGTTGGAGTCATTAAAACTATTTTTTCACATTTCTTGTTAACAAACTATAGTCGGTTAGGACATCTACTTTGTGTATGACACAAGTAATTTTTCCAACAATTGTTTACAGACAGATTGTTTCACTTATAATTCACTTTATCAGAATTCCAGTGTGTCAGAAGTTTATATACACTAAGTTGACTGTGCCTTTAAACAGCTTGGTAAATTACAGAAAATGTCATTGCTTAAAAAGCATCTGATAGGCTAATTTACATTATTTGAGTCAATTGGAGGTGTACCTGTGGATGTATTTCAATGCCTACCTTCGAACTCAGTGCTTCTTTGCTTGACATCATGGGAAAATAAAAAGAAATCAGCCAAGACCTCAGAAAAAATTTGTAGACCTCCACAAGCCTGGTTCATCCTTGGGAGCAATTTCCAAACGTCTGAAGGTACCACGTGTACTATTGTTTGTACAGATTAACAAGTATAAACACCATGGGACCACGCAGCTGTCATACCACTCAGGAAGGAGATGCATGCTGTCTCTGTCACCCCCGTGCACCGTGAAGCACGGGGGTGGCAGCATCATGTTATGGGGGTGCTTTGCTGCAGGAGGGACTGGTGCACAACACAAAATAGCAAAAGCAACAGTCAGTCAGGAAGTTAAAGCTTGGTCGCAAATGGGTCTTCCAAATAGACAATGACCGCAAGCATACTTCCAAAGTTGTGGCAAAATGGCTTAAGGACAACAAAGTCCAGGTATTGGAGTGACCATCACAAAGCCCTGACCTCCAATCCTATAGAAAATTTGTGGCCAGACCTGAAAAAGCGTGTGCGAGGCAAGGAGGCCTACAAACCTGACTCAGTTACACCAGCTCTTGTCAGGAGGAATGGGCCACAATTCACCCAACTTATTGTGGGAAGCTTGTGGAAAGCTACCTGAAACGTTTGACTGAAGTTAAACAATTGAAAGGCAATGCTAACAAATACTAATTGAGTGTATGTAAACTTCTGACCCACTGGGAATGTGATGAAAGAAATACAAGCTGAAATCAATCATTCTCTCTACTATTATTCTGACATTTCACATTCTTAAAATAAAGTGGTGATCCTAACTGACTGATTTTTACTAGGATTAAATGTCAGGAATTGTGAAAAACGGAGTTTAAATGTATTTGGTTAAGGTCTATGTAAACTTCTGACTTCAAATGTATATAATTCTTTATGACCATATGTAACTCTGTGATTTAATTATGATTGACTATTGATGTTAAATGTTTCCACACCCAGTGTGTTTAGTGGTGAATAGTGACGTGTATATTTTGGGATATGAGCACAAGTCTGTTTGACCTAACGAAGATCCATTTCGGATCGAAATAATTGTCAACAAAGAGGTGAATTGGGAGCAAAAACAGTGAACGGGCCTTCTTGTTCTTTACTACTATTCTTTATTAGCCCAGCACCTAAGTTAAGGATGTGCGTATGACCACAAACTTTTCTAATGAGTAGGACTAAACTATTCACTAAGTACTCATTGCTAACACAATTTGTTTGGTGGTGGATACAGGTTAACTTAACAGCAACAGTCTAGTCATTTAGGGGCTTATGAGTGCATGCTTCTGCTAAAATGGTTGTGTTTGACCATGTTTTGTGTAGTTTGTTTCATACACATTATCTTTGTATAAGTGTCCGGCATATCTGTAACAGTTACTGTCGCGCTCTCTCTCTCTCTCTCTGTGTGTCTCAGGCACCAAGGATCTGGTGGTGAAGGCCCAGGTGTTGGCTGGAGGCCGAGGCAAAGGCACATTCGAAGGAGGCCTGAAGGGAGGAGTGAAGATTGTTTACTCGTGAGTGTCAGCGACATCTCTTTTCAAACTGCACCCACATTTCTACTCTGTCTGACCATGGCAATGTCAATTCTTCTTCACCTCTCTTACAGGCCAGAGGAGGCCCGGGACATCTCCTCTCAGATGATTGGCCGTAAGCTGTACACCAAGCAGACAGGCGAGCAGGGCCGTATCTGTAACCAGGTGTTCATCTGTGAGCGCAGGTACCCCCGCAGGGAGTACTACTTCGCCATCACCATGGAGAGATCCTTCCAGGTGAGGCCATTCTCCGCCTCTCAGGTGACAACAGGTGACACCGACAGATTGGTCAGTTGTGTGAATCTTGATTTAAGAATGTTGTTGGTGATGTTACCACTAGATGGTGTAGTGGTAAAGGACATGGGTATGGACATGTTGGAAATGCTTGTGCTCCATGGGACTTGGTTGTCCTGCTGTAAAGCTGTATGCAGTTAGTCTTTTCACTCAAAAGGTTAGAGATGCCAGTTGTCATTCCAAATCGAACTTTATTTGTCACATGCGCCGAATACAACAAGTGTAGACCTTCCTGTGAAATGCTTACTTACAAACCCTTAACCAACAGTGCAGTTCAGGAAGAGTTAAGAAAGTATTTACCAAATAAACTAAAGTAAAAAATAATAAAAAGTAACACATTAACATAACAATAATGAGGCTATATACAGGGGGTACTGGTACCGAGTCAATGTGCGTGGATACAGGTTTGAGGTCATTTGTACATTGAGAACTTGATGACCGATGGATCAATTCAATCTTTTGATAAATTTGTGATATTGCTGTGAGAATTATGTTCCATTAATTTGCTCCGTTTCAGTTTGATTGCCACTTGCCACTCAATGACAGTGTAAAATTATTGGTACTAATAATCTATCGGACCCTCCCTCTGAACAGGGCCCCGTGTTGATTGGCAGCTCTCAGGGGGGTGTGAACATTGAGGATGTGGCGGCGGAGAATCCCGACGCCATTGTGAAGGAGCCGATCGACATCATGGATGGAATCAAGATGGAACAGGCGGTTTCGGTACAGTTGGGATCGGGTTGTAAAAATACCTAGTCAGACAAGACAAAAAGCGCATGTCAAACTCTTGATTTGTAGCTATTTTGGAGCACGTTTAAGCAAATGCTTGTGGCAACATTTACTGTATATTTATATTTGGTCTGTCTCAAGTTTCTCTCTCGAGAAGAGCCCTAGAAGCCTCAAAAGGCCTCAGAATCTTGTTAGTTATCCCTTCACGCAGTCTCTTTCAAAGTCAGGGTTGAGTTTGATACAGTCTGTGATGCTCATTCAACATGCCATCTCACTTAGTACATGTCACATGTGCCTGCGGGGTTTCCATGAACTGACACATCCTGTCTCTCACATTCACTCACATACCTCTTATTGTATTTTGTTCCTCCTCTCCCTCACGTCCTCTCACCTTCAATTGAATTCAAAGTGTTTAACAAGCTGGGAATACATTACTTAGTGTTGCCAAAGTATATATTTTTTCAGTCGCTCTCATTTTCTCTCTCCACTTTCTCTTTCTCCAGATTGCCACGAAGATGGGCTTCCCTGCTGCTCTGATCGGCGACGCAGCGGCTAACATAATCAAGCTGTACAACGTCTTCATGAAGTACGATGCCTCCATGCTAGAGATCAACCCCATGGTGGAGGACGCCTCTGGCCAGGGTACACACACATACTTGCTTTTCGTTCCCAGTGATGTTGTTCGACACGCAAGTGTTAAGTGCTGGGTGAGAGAGTTGCCAGTCAGTGTTAAAATCTTGGTTGTAGGCTTCTCCCATCGATCTATTACTCACTGTTAATCATGCTCACTAATGCACTCCCAGTGAACATATGCTTATATGTACTTCTAAGGACTTTGTGGTTATGGACTGAATTTACCAACCCCAAAAGAAGAGTTGATTGACAGCAGGGATTGCCAATGATGGCCCTTTGACGCTACTACGCCAGCAAACCATACCTTTGGTGATATAGTGTATCTGTACACCACTTCAAATTAGTGGTTTTGGCTATTTCAGCGACACCCTTTGCAGACCGGTGTATAAAATGAAGCACACAGATATGCCATAGACAAACATTTGCAGTAGAATGGCCCGTACTGAAGAGCTCAGTGACTTTCAACGTGGCACCATCATAGGATGCCACCTTTCCAACAAGTCAGTTTGTAAAATTTCTGCCCTGCTAGAGCTGCCCCGGTCAACTGTAAGTGCTGTTATTGTGAAGTGGAAACGTCTAGGAGCAACAACGGCTCTGCCGCAAAGTGGTAGGCCACACAAACTCACAGAACGGGACACTCACTACCGAGTTCCAAACTGCCTTTGGAAGCAATGTCAGCACAATAACTTTTCGTCTGGAGCTTCATTAAATAGGTTTCCATGGCCGAGCAGCCGCACACAAGCCTAAGATCACCGTGCGCAATAACAAGCGTCGGCTGAAATGGTGTAAAGCTCGCTGCCATTGGACTCTGGAGCAGTGGAAATGCATTCTCTGGAGTGATGAATCACGCTTCACCAACTGGCAGTCCAACGGACAAATCTGGGTTTGGCGCATGACAGGAGAACGGTACCTGAACCAATGCATAGTGTCAACTGTAAAGTTTGGATCAGGAGGAATAATGGTCTGGGGCTGGATTGGGCTATGCCCCTTAGTTCCAGTGAAGGGAATTCTTATGCTACAGCATTCAATGCCATTCTAGACAAGTCTGTGCTTCCAACTTTGTGGCAACAGTTTGGGGAAGGCCCTTTCCTGTTTCAGCATGACAATGCACCCGTGCAATAAGTGACGTCCATATAGAAATGGTTTGTTGAGATCGGTGTGGAAGAACTTGACTCGCCTGCACAGAGCCCTGACCTCAACCCCATTGAACACCTTTGGGATGAATTGGAACGCTGACTGCGAGCCAGGCCTAATCATCAGTGCCCGACTTTATTAATGGTCTTGTGGCTGAATTGAAACAAGTCTCTGTAGCAATGTTCCAACATCTATTGGAAAGCCTTCCCAGAAGAGGGGAAGCTGTTATAGCAGAGAAAGGGGGACCAACTCCATATTATTGCCCATGATTTTGGAATGAGATGTTCGATGAGCATGTACTGTATAGCCATGTAGTGGTCTGTCTATCTTATCTATACCTCAACCCACTGAACCCAGATTCATCCTTGACATGTACAGTACAGCCAACAAATGTTACACAGTAAAGCGATGTCACCTTGGACCAGTTATAACAAAAGGTTCCCTCAAAGTATAAATGGATATCTGCCGCTGGGTTGTGTCGTAATGAAGTTACAGGGTCATTGGTTTTGTCGTCCAATGATGATGCCAGCCATCTTTGGCTCAGCCTCTTTCTCTTGTGTTCCTCTGACAGTGATGTGCATGGACGCCAAGATAAACTTTGACTCCAACGCGGCGTATCGCCAGAAGAAGGTGTTTGACATGCAGGACTGGACCCAGGAGGATGCCAGGGACCGACAGGCAGCCAAGGCTGACCTAAACTACATCGGCCTGGATGGATCCATCGGCTGTCTGGGTGAGTGCCACAACACACCCACCACTGGTTCACTGTACCACACACCTAGCTTTGGTTCACTGTAGTAACAGTAGTGATAGACATGTTTTGTTATTCATTCTATACACTGTGTGCGTGTGCAGTAAATGGGGCTGGTCTTGCCATGGCCACCATGGACATCATTAAGCTGCATGGTGGCACTCCCGCCAACTTCCTGGACGTGGGGGGCGGAGCTACAGCCCACCAGGTGATGGAGGCCTTCAAACTTATCACCTCCGACAGGAAGGTAAGGACTGAGAGTGGGGGACACTTGTCACTGTAACTAGCATTTCTCATCTCTGGTGGTCATTGAAGAACCATTAAGCTGCAGTAGGTATTCACTGTGGCACAAGCAGGCACAGACATGTCACGTATTCCACAGGCCTTCACCCTGACCTCTAACCACTGACCCCAACTGGAACGGCATGGCTGGGTATCTGGGTCATGAGCAGCCTGCATCTTATACTAATGATGTTTTGATGGGGGGTAGTGGTAGGGATGAATTAAGAATTCATGATGTTTGGACCTTCATGAAGGTTGTGGTTATACAGTTGAAGTCGGAAGTTTACATACACTTAGGTTGGAGTTGTTTTTCAACCACTCCACAAATTTCTTGTTATCAAACTATAGTTTTGTCAAGTCGGTTAGGACATCTACTTTGTGCATGACACAAGTAATTTTTCCAACAATTGTTTACAGACAGATTATTTCACTTATAATTCAATGTATCACAATTCCAGCACAGTCGACTGTGCCTTTTAAATGGAAAATTCCAGAAAATGATGTCATGGCTTTAGAAGCTTCTGATTGGCTAATTGACATAATTTGAGTCAATTGGAGGTGTACCTGTGGATGTATTTCAAGGCCTACCTTCAAACTCAGGGCTTCTTTGCTTGACATCATGGGAAAATCAAAAGAAATCAGCCAAGACCTCAGAAAAAAATTGTAGACCTCCACAAGTCTGATTCATCCTTGGGAGCAATTTCCAAACGCCTGAAGTTACCACGTTCATCTGTACAAACAATAGTACGCCAATATAAACACCATGGGACCACGCAGCCGTCATACCACTCAGGAAGGAGACGCGTTCTGTCTCCTAGAGATGAACGTTCTTTGGTGCGAAAAGTGCAAATCAATCCCAGAACAACTGCAAAGGACCTTGTGAAGATGCTGGAGGAAACCTATACAAAAGTATCTATATGTACACAGTAAAACGAGTCCTATATCGACATAACCTGAAAGGCCGCTCAGCAAGGAAGAAGCCACTGCTCCAAAACCGCCACAAAAAAGCCAGACTACGGTTTGCAACTGGACAAAGATTGTACTTTTTGGAGAAATGCCCTCTGGTCTGATGAAACAAAAATAGAACTGTTTGTCCATAATGACCATTGTTATGTTTGGAGGAAAAAGGGGGAGGATTGCAAGCCGAAGAACACCATCCCAACCGTGGGTGGCAGCATCATGTTGTGGGGGTGCTTTGCTGGATGAGGGACTGGTGCACTTCACAAAATAGATGGCATCATGAGGAAGAAAAATTAGGTGGATATATTGAAGCAACATCTCAAGACATCAGTCAGGAGTTAAAGCTTGGTCTCAAATGGGTCTTCCAAATGGACAATGACCCCAAGCATACTTCCAAAGGTGTGGCAAAATGGCTTAAGGACAACAAAGTCAAGGAATTGGAGTGGCCATCACAAAACCCTGACCTCAATCCTATAGAAAATGTGTGGGCAGAACTGAAAAAGCGTGTGCAAGCAAGGAGGCCTACAAACCTGACTCGGTTACACCAGTTCTGTCAGGAGGAATGGGCCAAAATTCACCCAACTTATTGTGGAAGGCTACCCAAACATTTGACCCAAATTTAAACCATTTAAAGGCAATGCTACCAAATACTAATTGAGTGTATGTAAACTTCTGACCCACTGGGAATGTGATAAAAGCTGAAATAAATCATTCTCTCTACTATTATTCTGACATTTCACATTCTTATAATAGTGGTAATCCTAACTGACGTAAAACAGGGAATTGTTGCTAGGATTAAATGTCAGGAATTGTGAAAAACGGAGTTTAAATGTATTTGCCTAAGGTGTATGCAAACTTCCCACTTCAAATGTATAAGGAAACTTTTCAGTAGACGCATCTCCTAGTAGGTGTGTCTTGACAGACATGTCTGGAGATACCTGTAGGATATCAGTAGGAGGGCCCATTCTGGGGGTGACTTTTAACACTGGTGGAAGCTATGGGGTGACATTTATCTGGGAGATTTTAAATGGGTGATGACTTAAGGGAACACCTATGGGCGTACACATGCTAGTGTACATAGCCTGAGGTGTGAGGTTTGATAGATGGTTAAAAGCTCACTGGTGGTAGATTTGTGGGTAATGTTGATGCTTATGATTCTGTTGATGCTATAGGATTTTTAGGTTTTGGTTGTTAATGGTCCTTTATGGATTTGTCTTGTTTCTACAGTCCATATCTTCAGTCATGTTTTCATGGTCAACATCTCTGTTTGTGGTCCTCAGGTGCAGGCCATCCTGGTGAACATCTTCGGTGGCATCATGAGGTGTGACATCATTGCTCAGGGCATCATCATGGCTGTTACAGACTTGGACCTGAAGATCCCCATTGTGGTACGGTTACAAGGTAAGACTGACCTCCCTCATGGAGTCATCGGCTACAGCACTGACATTTTGGCACGGTCACCCAGTGACACACACACAGTGGGCCGGGAGAGAAGGAAGGGGTGACACCAGGGCAACAACGGAGCGTGGCCTTTTAAAGGTCAAAGAGCAAGCTGCCTGTCAGGATGGGCTTTTCTACTACTTCCACACACACACACACACACACACACACACACACACACACACACACACACACACACAACCTGTGCTGTGGGACCCTGTAGCTCCCAGCTTTATTCCAGATGTACTAAAATAGATTGTGTGTATTTATACAGAACTCAGTAACTCAGTTAAACTAAATGTAATTGGACTAAAATGATTGCCTTCACAAACAAATCATAGACTTCTATTTTACTGTATGTCTTTTTGAGCTATTTTTTCCATTCATGCAGCCCGGGGGATCATCAACTAGAATTTTTCATTTTTCTTGAATGGACGATTGGGGGGCCCGGAAAATATCTACAAATAATTTGTATACTGTAAATGGACCTCGGGGCCCTAACAGATGTAATATTTAACCTTCCTTACATTTTTATACAATCACATCTCCTTTATTATGCGAGGGAATACTTAGGAACAGATTTCCAAAATGAAAATCACATGTAGCCGATTTTCTGATGTTTTTAGTCTTTTATATGATTTATTATGAACTAAAACCAGTTGGGGAACCGTATGTAATGTTCAATGCCTTGCATGTATTGAGGCTCTTTCTTCTGCAAAATGTCCTTATCAATAATGATCACCTACTCTAATATGAAATGTAATCTAGACCACATTTATACCAAACACTATCAGCAACTTACATGAGCAGTTAGAGTTAAGTGCCTTGCTCAAGGGCACATTGACAGATTTTTTTTACCTCGTCGGCTCAGGGATTCAAACCAGCGACCAATGCTTTCAACCACTAGGATATCTGAAAGAATATAATAGGACTGAAATGATGAAATTACAGATTAAAAGAGAACCAAAGAGCTTTGGAAAAGATAGAGGCTAAAGAGAGACTGCTGCTCTGCTGTGTTTCAGGATCCAGAGTGGACGATGCCAAAGCTTTGATCGCTGCTAGCCCACTGAAGCTCCTGGCCTGTGACGATCTGGACGAGGCCGCTAGAATGGTGAGTCACACACCTCTCCCCCTTTCTCTACCCAATTCAGTCCCTCTAAGCACCTTGGGCGTTGTATGTTTGGTACAGTAGGTCTATGTGGAAACTAAGGAATGTCATGCACCGTTTGAGGGTCCAGAGTAATGGGGTTTGTTTGAGACAAGGGGCACCAACAGGGTAGTGTGGGTGTCCATTGGAACTGTCAGGGTATAGTGACAGTTTAAATGCAGCTCATCGCCATCCTGCCTGGCTGAAGTGACACAGCCTGAGTTTTATGGCTTTTATTTCTGGTGGCGCTAACAGCAGTGGCATTCAGAGCAGAGGCCCCCTTCCTCTTATCTCTCCCTCAACCTCTAGTCTGGCTTAGCTCTCACTGACACCCACCATCTCGCTCCCTTGTTTTTGGAGTGATCTACTCCAGAGATGAGCATCAGTTAGCCAGCACAGTGGCAGCTTGGCATGACCACCAAATGGAAATTGCAGCCCCTTGCAATCAAAACCTTTTTTTAGCTTTGTTAGTTTTTTTGTACTCTTATTGTTCCCTGCCACTGTTTAGCTCTGTGTTTGTGTTAAACTATCCTCTTTCTCTCTCTCAGGTTGTAAAGCTTTCTGAGATTGTGTCGTTGGCTCAGGAGGCTCATGTGGACATCTCCTTCCAGCTGCCACTCTAAGCCACGCCCCCTAAACCTCGACACCCCACCCCCAACCTTTCGAACAGCAAGAAGAGCCTCTCACTACTGAGCGAATACTCCAATACAACACGGCCCACCAACTTCTCTGTTAGTTCTGATTCTCTCTCTGTGGCAAGGCTCCAAAATACACATGTGCATACACACCACTAATGTGGGAATTTTTGCTCTCCTAATCTCGACTTTCCTCCCTCTCTGTTTTGTTATGTATGCCATGGCTAGTGTGTATTGTCTGTTCAAATGCAACACATTAACATGCTTTTCAGATCAGACACGGGGGCGTTCCTTCAGATTATTCCATTATTACTCCCTCTGTTTTCACAATGATTCCTAGTTACTTCCTCTTCCCCCACCTCTCTCCTTCAGCTCCCAGAATGCCTAGCTCTAGTCATAATGCACAACCCCCCCAACCTTGCTTGTTTCTTTGAGAGGGTGATAGACCTATCTATTTACAGGTACATTTTGGGAGAATTTCTGCTGTCTGTAAAGGTACAGCTAATTCCCCTTAGGCTTCATTCCCCTGGATCACTTGGCTAGAGAGAGTTATGTCGCTGTCAGTCATAGTCCTCTCCCCTTTAAATCTCTTCCATCTGCCCCTACAGGAGAGGCTTTTACTGAGTGCTTCTGAGAATGGGAGATGAGATGGGGAAGTTGGCCACTATGCAGAATGTAGCTCATCAGACCCTAGGGGATAACACTTGAGCTTATACATTGCTGTTAGGAGGACCTCTTATGTCACTCATTTAATTTCCATGCAATTTTGAATGCATAGCTGGATAAAAGCTTTCTAGTACTCTCGTTTTGAACTAGTAAGAGTTCAATTCTTTGTGTGTGTTATCAAAACTACTGCCTATCTGGTTGTCAGCATGTTTGTGTATTTGTCTCTTCCTTCCCCTCACTCTCCCCTATAAGAGCCTGCTACAGTGTATGTGTAGTCTGCCACTATGTCATGGGGAAAACCTTTTTCACTTCAAATGACAACACAAATGGGTGTGTGCAGTGTCCTCTCAACTAAACTGTTAAAAGATTGTAATTAAGTCCTCTCCATATCTCTCTCTCCATTCCTATCTCTCTCTGTTACTCCCTAGCCCTCAGAACACAGAAACAGTTATTGTGAGTTGTCAAGACATTTATTATATCTTGTAAATAACGAGACCGCCGTTATCTTCTGTAAAATATTTATGCTTCTCTTGGGGAGTAAAAAAAAAGAAAAAAGAAATGTTTGTTTTAGTTTTGTTGCACTTGTACGGTACTTACAATGTGAAAGTTGTCTGCATCTCGTATGGCTGTTTGGCAACAAATGACAACAAAAGCAACAGAGGAATTCCTAAAGCACAAATAAATATAAAGACCAGGCTCATGTGATGCCAAATTAGGTTCTATACTGTGAGACATTAGCATAAGTGTTAGATTCTTACATTTTCTACATGCCAGACAGTACATGTATTTCAGTTACATAATAATAAGTCATTTTGGCTTCTATTCTAATTTCTGTTCTAACCAATGGACGATAAAGTTGTATTCTATTCCATCTCCTAATCCACTGGATACGTACTATGTTAAAAGTTTAAAAACAGGATTGTGTCAGAGCAGGGTTACCTCCTGTTGCCAGCACCGTCTGTCTCTGTATGGCACATGTGGACTGTGGCATTGGTTTTGACACGCTTCAAGGATACATTCGCCTTGAGCATCCTTGAAGCCAGGGCCCACAGCATATCAGGAGCTAAAGGCTGTGACCCAGTGGGTTATCGCTGTGTGGGTGGACTGAGTTGGTATACACTGTACTGTAATAAGGTCTTGTGGGTCGCACGGTGATGGGAGTTTGATTGCTGGAGACGATATTTTGCATTGCTTTAAGTACGTAACCTCCCCGTTGGATCCTTTTCCCCAGAGCTGAAGATTTGAGTCACATTCTGCGCAAGTGTTTCTTTACCTCTACTTTACTCACACATTTTTGTGGTGACCCTCCCTTCACATTTCTCCCAGTCGATCGTGAATGATAATTATTTGTTTTACCAGTGAAACGCCCATTCAGCATCTGAACGCCAACCATTTGATCTCAGTTTCACGGAGTTATGCATTTAGATCTTGAGTTGTACAGTGTATTTTTAGAAGCAGTCCACAGTTTTCTGAATGATGTTCAGTAAATTAATTTTTAGAGCAGATGGTGTTAAAACGGTAGCATACCTCCTGCTTTGTTTCTATCGAAGCACATATTTGGCCTAGTGTTATTTTCTGAGTTTTGGCCACGAGAGAGAAATGCAATCATTCGCACAATCATCCTAAAATCTCATGAGTTTTTTTTTGTCTTGCAGTATCATTATACTATGCTATTGTATTTGGTTCTGTTATTCAGCTTTGATGCAACTTTATTAAACAAGCACCATTTGCCAGAGTAGCCTGTTTTCTAGGAGTAGAGCACAGAAGCTTCGGGGCCTTTAGCTGTCAGGAAGATGGGCCCAGAAAAGTCGGATTCGCAGCCAATGTTGCTGGACATTTCTTTAAATGTTGAGAAGGAAGAGGAAAACGATGTAGAGTCTGTTATTGTTCACTTACTGCTTCAACACACACACACACACACACCATGATATTTTTCCAGAGCTAGCAGTTGAAGACTGGACTGCCTGGCCCTGATTATAAATATACTCTATATTTGTCCTTCATAAACCTGTTCATGCTCGGGATAAGAATATGGGTAGCCTGAAGGCAAGAACAACACAGGAATTATGGAGATGTTCCCATATTTTAAAGGTAGGGGTGTGTCTCTCATGGCTTCATACATGCGACAGTGGCTGCCAGCATAAAAAGCTATTGATGTAAAATGCATGAGATGTCTTATTTCTATTTGAAGGTGATTGAACACAACCAACATGAAGGTGAACAAATGCTTTTGTTATCATGTAAAATACCTATAGCAAACCTTATGATTCTCATGTGTTTTCTGTTCAGGGAAAGTTGCATGTTTGAACATTGAATTACCTATTTTACATACTGCCTTGGTTCAGTTAGCAGTGTTCCCCTCTAGCCTTGATCATAGGTTGGCTTGTCAGTGTTAAAAATATCAAAGCTGACTGTAATCATACAAAGACCCCTGGCAGACGCATTGAATGTATACCTGTAAAGAATGATGCCGGCACGCACACACAATCACTAACGCCCCTCATCGAAGGAACTGCTTTGAAGCCTTTGCAGTAAAAGAAAAAAAAAAGCTGCACTGGATAAATTGGTGAAAGACCCCCGACAGAGACATGTCTCTCTCCTCTAATTGTCCTTCTCCCGCACTCCTTCCTTCTAGCCCGTTTATACATGGTTCTAACATGCGGCTGTTGTCCTGATCTTGTCCACATTCTGATTGTGCCCATTTGTCGACAGGTGTAGACAATCAAAAGACACATTGTGAACAGATTGTGGTTAGATTTTCCTGACCACCTCCGGAGGTACTAGAAGACGCATCTGATATGGATAGCCTTGAAGTGTAAAATTATCATAACAATTAAGTCATACAAATTTGGCCAACCTCCCTAAAAAGAAGTCACACCGGCCAGTTAAGGTAGTAATTATGGACAACGATAACTCCAGACTTAAGATCACTGTCTTCATTAAAAACCAAATGCCTGCTGGTACTGTGATTGGATGCCACAGTCCAATCAAAATTAGATGACGCAGAGATATTGACCCGAATGACAGAAAAATGGTTCCCACGTCCAAAGCCAGCACAAAATTCAGCCAATGTCACTCAAAAGAAAATTAACTCTAGGTCAGGCTTCTACTGAGGTCTGCCATGTAGTGGGGAGAGGGGCACATTAAGTAATTTGGATTAGGCTTCGTCTAGTGTTAAGGCCCTAACTCTAGCTTCATGCACACATCCTGGCTCATCCCCTATGCCTCGACCCTAACCGTAGCTTCATGCTCACAGCTCAACCCTAACCCTCGTTTCATCTCCACATCTTGGATCAACCCTAATCCTAGCTATATGCTCTAGCTATACCGTGACGCATATCTTTTCACATTAAATGCAATGTATTGACTTATTCGTCACGCCTAAAAAGCTTACCAGACTGACGCTTATCAGTTGGTAGCAGGCTGACAAGGAACAGGCCCAACTCCAGACTGTGAACACATTTCATGCAGACAAATATCTCCCAGACACTTCTATTCAACTGTCTGAACCAACGACTCAGCAAAGAACAGCACCATTAAGTAGACAGTGGCGTGCATTATCCCTGCCGGTCTACCGGTGCATTCAACTAAACTAAATAAACCCAGACACCTTGGAACTTTGTCTTGTCCTAATCTGAGGGTGTGGAGAAGCAGTGTCACATCTGTCTTTTGAAGTGATATCTCCCATTAGGATAAACTCCTGTTGGCTACATCATAACAGCTGGGTTGTCTCTGAGGGGCTACAATATTTCCCTGTCTCCTGGTGTCATGGGTAATCCTAATCATGCATGGTCACCAGCCTTGTGTTCTGTTCCTTGGCACACTGTGCTCTGTGAGGATCATGGAGTTGTGCCCTAGTCAGCAGACTAAGCTCCATGAGGGATGGCATTTGGTTTCCCAGAGGGCCTGGGTATGCCAGGGTTCCCAGAGAAGCCTTCATGTGGGCTACTCATACCCGTCAGTCAACCTCATTCACTGTACGTACATGGTGTACTAACTGTGCAGCTTAGTGGCTGGGAGGGAGAGAGGATGTTCTAGTTCTTTTTTTCTCATCCTCTTCACCTCTCACACACGTTTTTCACCCCCACCCCATATACACAATCACTCCCTTTCCATTTCAATCTCTCACTCCTCCATTCTCTGTCCCTCTGTGTGTATGTCTCCCCCTCTCCAATGCTACATGACAAGAGTGTATAAATCTCTGCTGGGGATGAGTGATGGTGTCCAGTGGGAGCAGCGGCATAGTGTTTCCTTCTGTTCTCTTATTTGTGTGTGATAAAGGGCATCAATCTGATCCTGTCTGTCAGGAATGATTGTGTGGGTGGGGAGATGGGTGGGTGGGCAGATGGATGGGTGGGTGGGTGGGTGGGAGTAAGGAGATAAGGTGTGTTCTAACGTAACAGTCTTAGTGAATGAAAAATACGTTTTAGTCTTACCTTATAAACCCAGTGACAGCTTTTGATTGAATACAGTAGGACCTAGAGCTCTGAAAAACCAACAGAATGGTAGCCAAGCTGCTGATTATTTTGACCCAAGAGATGGTCTATGATGTGTTGTTTTTATTGTTTTCTATTGGCCGCAGATGCTGACCAAGCCAATTCACAGTTCAGGACCTTTAATCTCACAGCCACATGCAGTAGCTACACTCAATATCACATATTAGATACTGTCTGGAGAGTCCAGACTAGGAGCTTTCAGCCTTGTATTATTTTCTAGGCAGGTAATGTAAAGAAAAGAATCATCCACATTCATCTGTTGTTTGGGCACAGTTATTTCAAACAGTTACAGGGAGATTAAGTTAAGAGCCTATTTTTAAACATGCAGTGTCTTCCTCTCCTCTCTTTATAGTAGAAGCTCTGTCTAAAGAGTTGTAACTTTTTTCCTTTTGTTGTGTCCTTTCTTCCACACTCACTGATATAGATAAACATGATAAGTGAAAGCAACATGTTGTGTCAACCTATCCAGTCCTTTCATTAATCAGTGGTAATGAAGGCATTGATCGTGTGCAACTTCATCCTACTCAGAAACGCAAATCTGACCTCATATCAGTCCGTGTGTAAGGGGCAACTGCCTCCTCCTCCAAATCAGTCACTCCACCAACCTCATTAGGTTGACCATCTCTCAGTTGGATGTGGATCAAGGTCATCGGACCTGACTGGACCTGTCCGCCTCCCAACGTTTAGTTCTCTGACCTTTTCTGTCCTGTCAGCCACAGGAGTTCCCCCTCAATACATTTGCATGACATTGAATCGGCGTCCTTCGTTAGCTCTCTCCCCCCTGGCTAGTGTCTCTATGTGTTGGCTATTCTGCTTTGAGGTGTGTTCTTGCTCTCTTACACTCACTGACAGAGTGAGTGCAGAGTTGCAAAGAAAAAGCCATATCTCAGACTGGCCAATAAAAGATTAAGATGGGCAAAAAGAACACAGACAGAGGAACTCTGCCTAGAAGGCCAGCATCCTGGAGTTGTCTCTTCACTGTTGATGTTGAGACTGGTGTTTTGCGGGTACTATTTAATGAAGCTGCCAGTTGAGGACTTGTGAGGCATCTGTTTCTCAAACTAGACACTCTAATGTACTTGTCCTTTTGCTCAGTTGTGCACCGGGGTCTCCCACTCCTCTTTCTATTCTGGTTAGAGCCAGTTTGCGCTGTTCTGTGAAGGGAGTAGTACACAGTGTTGTACAAGATCTTCAGTTTCTTGAAAATTTCTCACATGGAATAGCCTTCATTTCTCAGAACAAGAATAGACTGACAAGTTTCAGAAGAAAGTTATTTGTTTCTGGCCAATTTGAGCCAGTAATTGAATCCACAAATGCTGATGCTTCAGATACTCAACCAGTCTAAAGAAGGCCCGTTTTATTGCTTCTTTAATCAGGGCAACAGTTTTCAGTTGTGCTAACATAATTGCAAAAGGGTTTTCTAATGATCAATTAGCTTTTTAAAATGATAAACTTGGATTAGCTAACACAACTTTCCATTGGAACACAGGAGTGATGGTTGCTGATAATGGGCCTCTGTACGCCTATGTAGATATTCCATAAAAAATGTCCAGCTACAATAGTCATTTACAATATTAACAATGTCTACACTGTATTTCTGATAATTTTAATGTTATTTTAATGGACAGAAAAATAGCTTTTCTTTCAAAAACAAGGACATTTCTAAGTGACCCCAAATTTTGGACCGGTAGTGTATACTTTTCATTTTGATACTTTAGTATATTTGATCAATTACATTTACTTTTGATATTTACATATATTTAAAACCAAATACTTTCAGACTTTTACTCAAGTAGTGTTTTACTGGGTGACTTTCACTTTTACTTGAGTCATTTTCTATTAAGGTATCTTTACTTTTACTCAAGTATGAAAATTGGGTACTTTTTCCATCTCTGGTGAGTGACGGCTAGTACAATAAAGGCCTAGATTCAATCAGATCCTGCGTTAACAGGGGATAGCCGACACCCGCATAGCTGATGTTTTGGCGGTGTCAGAGGTGTAACTGCGTTGGAGCTGTGAAATCAGTGAGCAGCTGTTCTTGTTAATTGTCACGCAGCCACACCCATCCCACTCATGTTGGAAGTTCAGAACAAGAAAGTGTAGAAATAAAAATAATGACTCATATTTTAAATAAATCAATAAAATTAGGATTTCTATCAGCCTAATTGAGGTGTAGATTAGATATCAGATTCCAGTGTTTTTTTAAAACAAGATTGCATGGGATTTCTCTTAATGCGACTCCGTGAAGCCAATGTCCAATGCCCGCTTTAGCTATGGAGCCCTACATCAAGTGGCTTTATTCTGCTCGTTGATATATGTGCACTCTATAAACAATTCTACTCTTGTGAAAAGGACTGTTGATTTTCTTTCTCTCTATCTCCTTGTCTTCAAACAGGAGGAAGAGAGCAATTCTCTGGAGAAAGTCTATGAGATGATGACACTCTGGAGAGTCATTATTCTCTCCTCCACAATGAAACAGCAGGAAATGGGGCTTCTTGCTCTCTGAACGGAGTTTATAAATAGAAATATGTGAAATTGCCAGTAGATAGAGCCGTCACACTCTAACCCGCGCACGCACGCACACACGCATGGGTGAAAACACGCACGCACACACACACACTCCACCAGTGATGACCCACCCATAGTTCCGGCTTTAAATTAACATGAAGAGAAAATGTTAATAGGAACTAGCAGGTTACCTCTCCCCTTGAGTTCTTGGATCCACGCCACAACAGCAGCATTTTTAAGAACCTGAGGGACATCATTTTGGAGTGCACACACACACACCAACTCATGAGGTCTGGCGAGGCTCTTCCTTTATGATGCCTTTGTTTTTCTCCCTGCTCTAATATGTCTGAGGCATCCTGTTACCCTGGTGCTCCTGGGTAGAGGATCACTTCTAACTGAATCACATCACAGCAGGATCTCTCTATGAAGGGTGTTTTTGTTCACAGGTGGGTTTTGGCTGTGTTGATATGTAGACAGATTTCTCGCCTTTTCTCGCATTCTACTTCCGTTCTTCATGCTAAGGGCTCTTTTCAAGTTCCTCTTTACAGAGTGATTGAAATTTAAAGGCAATCTCCCCGCTTTAACGGAGACTGCAATCATGATAAACGCTGCATATGTCTGCTCAATTGGAAAGTACCTTTAAACTTATATTGTGGAATCTGTAACACTTCAGCTTTACAGATTGAATAGATCCCTAAACCTTACTGTCAAAAATTGTTTGCACATACAGTGGGGCAAAAAAGTATTTAGTCAGCCACCAATTGTGCAAGTTCTCCCACTTAAAAAGATGAGAGAGGCCTGTAATTTTCATCATAGGTACACTTCAACTATGACAAACAAAATGAGAAAATAAAATCCAGAAAATCACATTGTTGGATTTTTAATGAATTTATTGCAAATTATGGTGGAAAATAAGTATTTGGTCACCTACAAACAAGCAAAGATTTCTGGCTCTCACAGACCTGTAACTTCTTCTTTAAGAGGCTCCTCTGTCCTCCACTCGTTACCTGTATTAATGGCACCTGTTTGAACTTGTTATCAGTATTAAAGACACCTGTCCACAACCTCAAACAGTCACACTCCAAACTCCACTATGGCCAAGACCAAAGAGCTGTCAAAGGACACCAGAAACAAAATTGTAGACCTGCACCAGGCTGGGAAGACTGAATCTGCAATAGGTAAGCAGCTTGGTTTGAAGAAATCAACTGTGGGAGCAATTATTAGGAAATGGAAGACATACAAGACCACTGATAATCTCCCTCGATCTGGGGCTCCACGCAAGATCTCACCCCGTGGTGTCAAAATGATCACAAGAACGGTGAGCAAAAATCCCAGAACCACACGGTGGGACCTAGTGAATGACCTGCAGAGAGCTGGGACCAAAGTAACAAAGCCTACCATCAGTAACACACTATGCCACCAGGGACTGAAATCCTGCAGTGCCAGACGTGTCCCCCTGCTTAAGCCAGTACATATCCAGGCCCGTCTGAAGTTTGCTAGAGAGCATTTGGATGATCCAGAAGAAGATTGAGAGAATGTCATATGGTCAGATGAAACCAAAATCTAACTTTTTGGTAAAAACTCAACTTGTCGTGTTTGGAGGACAAAGAATGCTGAGTTGCATCCAAAGAACACCATACCTACTGTGAAGCATGGGGGTGGAAACATCATGCTTTGGGGCTGTTTTTCTGCAAAGGGACCAGGACGACTGATCCATGTAAAGGAAAGAATGAATGGGGCCATGTATCGTGAGATTTTGAGTGAAAACCTCCTTCCATCAGCAAGGGCATTGAAGATGAAACGTGGCTGGGTCTTTCAGCATGACAATGATCCCAAACACACCGCCCGGGCAACGAAGGAGTGGCTTCGTAAGAAGCATTTCAAGGTCCTGGAGTGGCCTAGCCAGTCTCCAGATCTCAACCCCATAGAAAATCTTTGGAGGGAGTTGAAAGTCCGTGTTGCCCAGAAACAGCCCCAAAACATCACTGCTCTAGAGGAGATCTTCATGAAGGAATAGGCCAAAATTCCAGCAACAGTGTGTGAAAACCTTGTGAAGACTTACAGAAAACATTTGACCTCTGTCATTGCCAACAAAGGGTATATAACAAAGTATTGAGATAATCTTTTGTTATTGACCAAATACTTATTTTCCACCATAATTTGCAAATAAATTAATAAAAAATCCTACAATGTGATTTTCTGGATTTTTTTTTCTCATTTTGTCTGTCATAGTTGAAGTGTACCTTTATGAAAATTACAGGCCTCTCTCATCTTTTTAAGTGGGAAAATTTGCACAATTGGTGGCTGACTAAATACTTTTTTGCCCCACTGTATATTATGACGTTTGTTTTGGTGTTTTGCAGCGTTCGGCCTGTTTTTTTTCGGCTGTTCGAGGACACCTTGTTTTTTTCTTGTGGCTTGTCGAAGTTCGGTAGCTGAAGTCTACGCCCCTTCGTCAGTGATTGGTCAACAATCAATGAAGTGTTTCTTGTCATTCAACGACAGACAACTAGTTTTCAAGTTCATTATTTCACTTGAGAAATACTGCACCAAACATCTTAGTTATATGTAAAATTGTGTGACTAAGAACTCCTCAGCAAAAATGTCAAAATTAATGACAGATTTCTTCAGTTGAGGAAGTGGAATGTTGTTGATATGGCGTCTCAAGAGGGACAAACAGAAAAAGGGATTATGCAAGCACAGACGTTCACTTTGCCTAGCCTTATTCTACTACGAGCAAACCAAACCTATGTATGCGAATATCTTAAACCACTATGGGATCGGTGTCCCCCTCGCGGGACGGTTGAGCTAACGTATGCTAATGTGATTAGCATGAGGTTGTAAGTAACAAAACAATTCCCAGGACAATGACATATCTGATTTGGGCAGAAAGATTAAATTCCTGTTAATCTAACTGCACTGTCCAATTTACAGTAGCTATTACATTGAAAGAATACCATGCTATTGTTTGAGGAGAGTGCACAATTATGAACTTGAAAATGTATTAATACACCAACTAGGCACGTTTGGGCAGTCTTAATACAACACTTTGAACAGATTTGCAATGGTTCATTGGATCAGTCTAAAACGTTGCACATACTCTGCTGCCATCTAGTGGCCGAAATCGAAATGGTGCCTGGGCTGGAATAATACAATATGGTCTTTCTCTTGCATTTCATAGATGATGGTACAACCCCCCCCTATCAACAATATGCATATCCTTGCTTCAGGTCCTGAGCTACAGGCAGTTATATTTGGGTGTCATTTTAGGCGAAAATGTTTTAAAAAGTGTTGGATCCTTAAGTCAACACATGCACATAGAAATGAAGCCAGAGACGTACTTCAAAGGCTGACTCCATGACTACCCCCAACAGTAGAGCCTGTCCCACTTCTTCAGCCTCATGTGGCTGTGGCGGAGCCCAGACACTTTTTTCAATGCATATATTGTATGTATAGGTGGTCTTTGGAGTTGAACCCAATTGAATCCTGGTGTGCTCTGCACCAGGCTCTGCAAACTGAGCTACAGAGATCAATCTTCTGAAGCTTTAGAAAGTGAGTAGTGGGAGTATTCTGTAGGTCAGAGATTCTTGGTGTGAAATTATCTGTTTTTAAGAACAACCGTCAAGCTCTCCTATTGCTTTACTTCACTCAGCGCTAGAATGTCACTATCAAGCGAGAAAAAACTTGAAAGAACAAACAGAAAACATAGGTTGTGTATAGTAAGGTCTGTTGTTTTTTCTTGTGGTTTATATGATTACAAGTGTCATAATAAATGTTTTTGTCTTTTTTTGTCTCATTAACAGAATCACTATTGTTCCTGCCTTGTCTCTGGCCATCTCTGCACCAGGTAAGCAGGGGTCCTTTTTACTTAAAATTCCTCCATTTTAGGAAGTCTAAATATAGCTTGTGTCCTGCAGCCCTCTGTCTGAATTGATTACCTCATGGATCAAGCCTGGCTTCTTATTTTAGACCACAGATTACTGCTCAGAGGATTAACAGTAGAGAGTGAGGTTTAGAAAGTGGGATAAATAGCTATTGGAAGCTCTTGTAATAAATGGAATGTATCAGTGTATATTTAGATACCACAAAGATTAAGAAAATATTGTTTGTAATGGTCTTGCTTATGTAAAGGTGGGTGATGTGGAAGTTTATGATTAGATATCCAAACACATTATTTTTATGTGTCTCAGTGTCTTTGTGATGTGATTTCCTGTATCCCAGGTTTAATGCTCATGAATTATATTTCTGTACATCCTCATCTATTCATTTTTCCTGAATGCAATTTCATTACCGTAGCCTTGCTTGGTGAGGGATGAAAATGGGTGCATTGACAAGGCCCTAAACGTATTTTTACATTGCAGTATCATTGCTGTATTTATGATTTTCCGCTGCTTCATTATCTTCATTGAATGAAACCAAGATCACCCCGTAATGGCAGCACATTTACTTCTAATGCCCTCCTCTTTTACATGAGATATTGGGAAATAATCCCAGGTGCTACAGTATTCTTTCTTCTTCGTTTGTTTGTCTGTGTTTATTGCTTTGCTCACCAAAAGGTTTCTGAAGGTTCAATGATCCCGATAGTAACAACATGCACACAGGACTCAGATTCCATTCACAGTTACGTACATCTATCCATTAAATGTTGACCTTCAGAAAACTTTAGTCCAATATGACCAAGCACAGGGACAGGGAGTGGTAGGTTGTCTCTTTCTGCTGAATGTGATAATGTGCTAAAGTTCTCAAGGTTAAGTTTCACCTCAATGAGTTTAAGGATAGGGTACATTGCATCCTTGGCTGCATCTATATCTGAAAAGCACAGTAAACTTAGAGAACACAGGTTTTTTAACCTTAAGATTCTTCACTTTCTACATATTTCATACCATTAGGGGAAAAGTCTTTACAGCTCAACTTAAAGTCAATAAGAAAGTATAATTTTCATATTCAGTTCCCTTTGCAGGGATTAATAGGAAATCGAAATATCCACACATTCTCCACATATTCTCAAATGCCCAATTCTCTCAGTTCAGTTGAATTAGGGAGCTCCTCAGCCTCAACCCATCCACGCTCCTTGAAACCTCCAGAGATTTTGTTAAATTAGATTATTTGGCCTAGAGAAGGCCATCCCTATTTAAACAGCAGAGATTTTCTCTCAGTAGAATTATAGAGGACTCATATATCATTGACATTGTCACTGAGCTATAGCCTAATCTGGCTACTGTGCAAATTGTTACTTTGATGGGCCTTTATGTCTTTTCACTTTGATGAATTCTCCTACATATCCACAGTAGCCACCTTTCCTCAGTCTTCTTCCAAGGGCAAGCACAATAGTTTCCCTTGGTCCTGGTTAAGAGGATTTGGGCAGCTCTTCATTTAAATTAATTCACTGAAGAGGATTTGAGTAGGTTTTCTATAGATACCTTCATTGGATTGTGTGTCAGTTATTAGCATTTTTGTAGTAAATAAATAAGGGTAAAAAACGTTTTGGGAGACTAAATTCACATAGAACTGTGAGTTATAGACCTACCAATCTACTTTAAAACAAGTCTAAGATGCAGTATATCTGTTTGATGTGCGCTATTTCTATGCTTCATGTTCTTAAGTTTTGTTTTTGTATCTTTTACTTTCGGTTTTGTACACCAGTTTATAACTGCTGAAATACAAATATTTTTGGTTATGGAAAATATATTTCACAGCGATTTAGATAGTATAGTGTAGCGAATCATTGTACTGTCTTATTTTGTCAAATAAACTGAAATTAGGCAAACTATTAGAATTTTAGCAAGCAGTTTTCTGCATAGTGCAACTTTAACAATAAAGACATTTGGAAGCCTATATTAATGTGTGCGGATTGTTCAATGTTTCAAAAAAAATAAAATAAAAGCATGACTAATTATAGGTTCGATTTATGGATTAATATACAGTACCAGGCTGTATCATAACTGTCCGTGATTGGGAGTCTCATAGGGCGGCACACAATTGGCCCAGTGTCGTCCGGGTTTGGCCGGTGTAGGCCGTCATTGTAAATAAGAATTTGTTCTTAACTGATTTGCCTAGTTAAATAAAGGTTAAACAAACAACAAACCAGTCAAAAGTTTGAACACACCTACTCATTCAAGGGTTGTTCTTTATTTTTTACTATTTGTCTACATTGTAGCATAGTAGTGAAGACATCAAAACTATGAAATACCACATGGACTCGTAGTAAAAATGAAAATATATTTTATATTTGAGATTCTTCAAAATAGCCACCCTTTGATAGCTTTGCACACAATTATTTTTTTCTTCTTTCATAATACAGATCAACAATTTACGTTGTTACGTCATACAAAACAGAACACAAGTATCAAGTATTAAGTATTAAATATTTAGAAAATACAAAAACATGCAAAAATATCAATGAAATAATAAAAAAATAAACAATTCTAGTGCAATTGTAGTCACACTGAAAAAAATATTATTATAATGACTCAGGAAAATTCTTCATGATCTTATCTGTCTCTTTCTTGGAAGCTTGTTTATATGAATATTATATATATTTGTATCTGTAGCTGTATGAATAATGAATAAAAGCACCAGATGATGTAAAGGAGGACTAATGAAGTTTGCAGTTTGAATAGGACACACAACACAGTGAGTAAATGTCTCTTTACCATACGAATACATTCATGTCCACTCCACCTCAGCTCAACATACGTTAAGGCGGCTATGCCCTATACCAGTGAAATAAAATCCTAAATAATACACAGAGTTACAGGAGTATTTAAGGCCAGTGGTTAAGGGCCTGCAGGTTTCCACCCTTGCCTTATAAACAACTATTGATGGGAAGCGCAGGTTAGAGTGAATGCAATTGTTAGCTCTCAGGCCAATCAATGTTATCTATTAAACAGTTAAGTCAATCAAAAAGGAGAGATAGCAGCTCTCCACTACACTACATTTTTGGCAGCACAATATAATATAAAACCTTAGTACAGTGTATTGTCTTTGAACAGTATACCATTGTTTAATAGGTTACACAGCAGGACACAACATGAGTTTGTGGACTAGAGAGAACATCATGCACCACACACACTCCTAGATAGCCACACCACAAGTCCTCACAGCCATGTGTGTCTGATGTTCTGTATATGTACAGAAGAATTCAACAGCGGCCCGCAATTGATCTATTTTTATAGATAAAACGTTTCTGTCCATCTCTCTATCCTATCTCAAGCTCCAGTCAGATGAAGGAGGCAGCACACTGAGTGTTTCCACTTTCCATCTGCCACTGTGCTTGCGTAACCGTTCCAGAGGACAGCGTTGAGCAAGATGGGGGACCCAGCACCATGTAACATGCAGCATGCAGCACCAGCTGTGACTCATGATGAGCAGGACTCTCTCTTCCTCTTTCTCAGTCTCTCTGAGCCCGTCTGTCTGGGTCTATGGGGAGATGCTGGACCCCAGCTCCCCCTTGGAAGCAATATGTCCCACTTCCACTAAATGTCTCCTCCATTAGCCTACAGGCCCATGTGCCAACATCCTCAGGACCTGTCACTGCCCCACCTCCTCCAGGAACAAGGTGTGAGGTCACCCTTGCCTTTTGTGATTAGCTCCCGGCTGCTTTTTTATGAAGGAGGAACAAAGTAGCCTAGTTTTTTCTGGTAATTACCGTGCAATCAGTTTATAATTCATGTACCTTTTGAACTGAGAAGAGCAGGAGGTTGTCACAAGGTGTGGTAACTGTGCAATAATACACGTGTACATGGTTGTATAAGTGGGGGGGCATAATATTAATATTATATATTTTTTTTTTTATCCAGTCGGATAAACACTCCAAACGGCCTACCCGACGCTCGGAGGCGTCCGCATGGTCCTAAAGTACACCGTTGCCCTGTTTTGTTTCACATTCCAATGATAAAACATGGGGGACAAAAATGTAATTTCAGAATGTTCCTTCCCCAGTGAAAGTTTCACCCCAGTGTAAATGTGTAGCCTAATTACATTGTTGTGAAGGAGCATCAATCCACCCATTGTTAAAACTCATAAATGTGACAATGAAATAAGTATGAAATTAAATAATTATTGAGTGTGTCTCTCTTCATTCAGTAAAGGACATGCTATTCCTCCAGCATCTATCAAGTGCTTGTCAACTCCTTTAAAATACACCATTACAGAGCTGCTGAATTGAAAGAATCTAACCTTCAGAAAGATGACCAGCATTTTGCTAAATTTTAAGTGAGTCATTCAATCAATAATAAGGTAGCGTAAACACTATTTTTAAATGATCCAATATGTAATATGGTACACTTTATAATTAGGTTTTAATAGCCTCCTGAGAGGCTAGGAAAGTGATCAAGATCTTCAATGAGACTGTGCAGGGACCAGATTGTGGACTTCGGCATACATCGACACTTTTGTTTTTATCCCCTGGATTTCTAACCCCTTGATGTACTTGTTAGATCTAATTTTAATAGCTAGCATTTCAATGGCCATAATAAATAGATATGGAGACAACGGACAGCCTTGTTTTACTCCTCTTAAAGCTCAATACTTTCTGAGAAGTAACCATTATTTACTATTTTACATCTGGGGTTGCTGTACATAACTTAAACCCATTGTATAAGAGAGTCACCAAAATTAAAGTAATCTAGGCATTTATATATAAATTCTAGTCGTACTTTATCAAACGATCAGGCCTGGTATCTTCAATGTTTCATAATGTTCACTTGTTTCAAGTAATTGTCGTATATTATCTCCAATATATCGTTCATGTAAAAAACGTGTCTGATCAGGATGAACAATATCTCATAAAACCTTTTTTATTCTATATGCTATGCATTTCGCCAGGATTTTCGCATCACAACATTGAAGTGTTTGAGGCCTCCAGTTTTTTTAAATGGACTGAATCTTTATACTTACCACCTGGGTCCTGTTTTAGTAGTAATGAAATCAGACCTTCTTGTTGAGTACATGAAAGTCTACCATTTGTATAAGAGTAATTAAAACATGTTAATAATGGATCTTTGAATACATCAAAAAAGGTCTGATATACCTCTACCCTGGTGTTTTTCCAGACTGAAAAGATTTAATTGCCTCAAAACGTTCCTCTTCTGTAAGTTGGCCTTCACACAGGTCTTTCTGTAAATTTGTTAATTTTCATTATTATTATTAGGAAAGAAATCCTTACAGGGATTGCACTTGAAGAAACTTTCAAAGTCCTTGAAATCTTCCGTATCGAATAACCTTCATGCCTTAAAGTCAGTGGTGGTTCTAGCTTGTATGGCTCCCTGGGCGAACCCCCCCTTCAGCAGACATTTGGAACAAATAAATAATAATAACTTTTAAAACTATATACATATAAACATTTTTACAAAAATAAGACTCATAAATATCAAAAAGAAGTAACAAAGACAAATAATACTGTGAAACTATATATTCACAGTATAATGAATGAATTGTGGTTTATTTGGTAGCATTTCGTAGTGTGAATGATTTTACTAATTGCATTAGTACTGTACAAAGTTATTTGATATTTGATAGATTCCCCCGCTCCCCCTACCCCGGCTTCAAGTGGGGAGACCTGAGGTCAACCTATCCTCGCCCCCCTCCCCATCTCGTACATCTGAGTGGGAGACCTTCCCAGGCAGTAGCCTGCCTAGCTCACAAACTACAATTAGGGTGCCCACTCCAACTAGGTTAACTGACCCACAGTCCCACACGGTGACATGATATCATTGTGACGTGCAAAGAGCGATACAAAACCTATTGCTTTAATGTCACCATTCCAATTTTTTTGTGCGGGCGCCCAGTGCCACCCTCGTCAAGATGCCCATGTTGCCTATACCTAAATCCACCACTACCTTAAAGTAATGATGGACTGTCGTTTCTCTTTGCTTATTTGAGCTGTTCTTGCCATAATATGAACTTGGTCTTTTACCAAATAGGGCCATCTTCTGTATACCCCCCCCACACACCTTGGCACAACACAATTCCACAAATTAACTCTTAACAAGGCACACCTGTTAATTGAAATGCATTCCAGGTGACTACCTCATAAAACTGGATGAGAGAATGCCAAGAGTGTGCAAAGCTGTCATCAAGGCAAAGAGTGGCAACCACAATCACCCGACCTCAACCCAATTGAGATGGTTTGGGATGAGTTGGACCGCAGAGTGAAGGAAAAGCAGCCAACAAGTGCTCAGCATGTGCAAACTCCTCAAGACCGTTGGAAAAGCATTCCAGGTGAAGCTGGTTGAGAGAATGCCAATAGTGTGCAAAGCTGTCATCAAGGCAAAGGGTGGCTATTTGAAGAATCTCAAATATAAAATATATTTTCATTTGTTTAGCACTTTCTTTGTTACTACATGATTCCATATGAGTAATTTCATAGTTTTGATGTCTTTACTATTATTCTACAATGTAGAAAATAGTCAAATAAAGAAAAACCCTGGAATGAGTAGGTGTTATAAAACATTTGACTGGTAGTGTATTTCAGATGAAACCATCATGATTGTCAGTTTCCACATGCACTAAATAGTCTATATATATTTCTAGTTCTTGCAAAAACTGTCTCTCACGTGGAGTCAAGTGTCATTGAGATTTGACCTGCATAGAAACTCTCCATTGAATAGATCAGTGGTGTTGTGAAGGGTAAATACAGCTATATTTTGCCTAATAGCTTACCCACCTTGTGAGTAAAAATGCATTGAAAGAATAGGAAACATTACTTCTTTACCCAAGACTGGGGATAGACCCATTTCTTGGCAGCGTCATGAAAAGTTGCACGCCCAGTTCGGAGTCTGAAAAATCTTTGTTTACCGTGGATATGATCACATGCAATTTCAAATGCAGCTCATGCAAGTTAACACATAATCAGATGCTTATCGTCTATAACATCGCAGATTACACAAGCATTTTGCTACACCTGCAATAACATCTGCTAAACACATGTATGTGATCAATAAAATTTTGTTTGATTTGATGTCATCTGAGGGTTGATTACCTGGCAAGCCAGTGAGGCAAGGTAAAATATCCCAAATAGGGCTAGATAATGCCAGAAGAATAATACACTTGTTGAACATAGCTATAGCCATCAGTTTTACATGCTTTCATGGTCATCTCTCACTGTTAAGTTTGTCAAGGTCCTGACTTTACCATTAGCCATCCTGCTACAGAGATTTTTGGTGCAGGATTTATTTTTTTCCATTTATTTTACTAGGCAAGTCAGTTAAGAACAAATTCTTATTTTCAGTGACAGCCTAGGAACAGTGGGTTAACTGCCATGTTCAGGGGCAGAACGACAGATTATTACCTTGTCAGCTCAGGGATTCAATCTTGCAACCTTTCGGTTACTAGTCCAATGCTCTAACCACTAGGCTACCTGCCGCCCCATGTGCGTGCATCACCGGAACGGGACACTTGCTTGTAATCAAAATATGTCTCTATAAAAGAGGCTTCATCTTATTACTATTGTTTTCACACCTAGTTTCAAGTGTCAAGTTTTATTAGTCATATGTACAGGATACACTAAGTTCAATGAAATGCTTACTTGCAGGTTCTTTTTCGACAATGCAACAATAATAAATAATAAAAGATAAGAATACGAACAAAGTAAATAGCTTAGTAGAATAGAATAAACATTTTAGCATAAGTATAATACAGGAAGGCACAATTTATAGTCCAATATTTACATATTTATCAGGGAAAGGGGGGATTGGGGGACAAGTGTTTAAATTGTGCAGTATTAGCAATAGTAAATGAGTCTGGTAGCAGCAATTGTGATCTGTATGTGTGTGTATGTGTGTATGTGTGTGTGTGCTAAGGTGAGGATAGTCAGTGCAGGGGGTCAGTCCAGTTCAAGTGTTCAGCATTCTTATGCCTTGTAGACATAAACTGTCTCTGAGCCCGTTGGTATCAGACCTCATGCTCTGATACCGTCAGCCAGACGGTAAGGGAGTGAATAGCTCGTGACTGCGGTACTTCCTCAGGCACCGTTTTAAGTAGATGTCCTGGATGGGTGGGAACAGTGCCCCAGTGATGTACCACCCGCTGGAGGGCCTTTCGGTTGTGGACCTATACAGTAAGTTGTTGTTTCTCACTAACCTGCAGTTTTCCCTTCAGCACACCAGATCATCAGTGCATGACCATCATTGATTAAGACTGTTCTGTGTAGCAAAACTAGGCCAACCATTTTGAAAATAAATTAGCAACATTTTGATATAGCCTGTTTATCACAGCCAATATGAATAATTCATGAACATTTTAATAGCCACCACATCCTAACATTATCAGGCTGACCAGAATTCACTGCGCCTGCTGCTTTCAAGTTTGTTGTGAAAATCTCATTATAGCAGAAGAGCACGTGTGTTGCTGCTATCACCGGGTTAATTATCAGTGACCCTCTGATCAAGGCAATTTGGCTTAATTTACATAGCCAGGGTCACGAACCAGTGAGTCAACCAACCTCACCGCCTTAACGAGGAGTATGTAACATTATTAAACACACATTTTAAAGATACCGTACACTATTTCCCAGAAAAACTGAGATGTTCTGGAAAGATTCTCTGGATGTGTGCATAAAATGTATAAGTGTCTTTATAGCAGCACTTGGTGACTCAAACACTACAGTACCACATTGGTCATGCTGACGGGCTGACAAAATAGAATAATATCTTTCCCACACAAGTACAGCATATTTACATATACATCAGTCTCAATAAAATATTTCTCTCTAGTTTTATGACCACTGTGCTGACCCTGTGCTGCCCCCAGCCTGTTATGTATGTTGTGCTTGTGGTGTGTGTTTGGGTACTGACTGTGAAAGCAAAGATATATGTGCAAATAGATAGTACAGATGTGTTATGTTCTGTCCAGACTAAAGCTGGCTCTGTCTGACGTGATGACTAAAGTTTTGATGTGTTTGATGTGTTTACCGCCCAGGGAGTTGCAGGTAAAATGGCCTCAGGACCTGTTTGCTTGCACTCACACTGTTCAATCTCATTGGAGAGGGGGGGGGCTACATTTTTTTCTCTGGTATTGCAAAGTTCTAGGACGATAGTGGAACATTTCAATGATAAATAGCGTCACTCTAAAAGTGAAAACAACTGAATGATTAATGATACTGAAAGATGAATGAGGGTTTTTCAGTTCACAGGATGCTGTGAGATGTTGATTTTTGGCTAATTGGGTGAACCATGAATCTCTTTGGGTGATGATGTGAATCGTGCACCGCATACCTACTGCATTCCACCCATAGGTTACACAAGATCATGCTAACCAAGGACTAGTGTAGGATACAGGTAAGGGGACATTGAGGCTAAGGACACCAGGAGATACAGAGAGAAACAGAACTATAGCCTTGTGTAACATGGTCTATCTTGCCATGACACACATTGCGTTCTCTTGTAAAGATTATACATGTTATACAACAAGCTATTCAATGTCATGGCTAAACAAATCCAAATAATTGTAATTTCATTAAACATTGTCAGATGTAACTATCCTAACAAAATATGTATTCCCCTGTGGATAATGATATAAAAACATCTGATAATGGTGCTTGGAGTGTGAGTGTGGGCTCCTGAGTGGCGCAGTGGTCTAAGGCACTGCATCTCAAGAAACGTCACTACAGTCCCTGGTTCGAATCCAGGCTGTATCACATACTGCCTTAATTTTGCTGGACCCCAGAAAGAGTGGCTACTGCTTTGGCAGCAGCTAATGGGGATCCGTAATAAATACAAATACATCCGGCTGTGATTGGGAGTCCCATAGGGCGGTCTGGGTTTGGCCGGTGTAGGCCATCATTGTAAATAGGAATTTGTTCTTAACTGACTTGCTTAGTTAAATAAAGATTAAATAAAAAATATTAAAACATTTTTTTTAAAGATAAAAGAATATACTCTTAATAAACAAAGAACAGATCAACAGTGTTTAAGCTGCAACTGTATTCTGACGTGCAACTTGATTTAACCGAAATTGATGTTATTCTATAATTGTTTATTATTTATTCAAATGTTAGCAAAGCATTTATTACAGCCAGAAAGAGGTCTTAGTGCTCTAAAAACAACCAGAGGACAAACTCAAGCTGCAGTTCCTAGAGGATATGAGAAAAAACCTTTGATCTGATCTGAAGTCATTTTCAGACCTAATCCCATGTCAGGAGGAAAATACAGTGCCTTGCGAAAGTATTCGGCCCCCTTGAACTTTGCGACCTTTTGCCACATTTCAGGCTTCAAACATAAAGATATAAAACTGTATTTTTTTGTGAAGAATCAACAACACGTGAGACACAATCATGAAGTGGAATGACATTTATTGGATATTTCAAACTTTTTTAACAAATCAAAAACTGAAAAATTGGGCGTGCAAAATTAT